>NW_027137669.1:0-226861 GCF_001692895.1 Cenococcum geophilum 1.58
GCCACTGCCCCCGTCCCGTGACATTACGTTGCGCCTTTTTACCACCGACACCTAGCCTACGACCAATTCTACGTCTCTGCAATACTACAGGCGCTGCCAGAAGCAGCGTGCCTATAAGTTACCTCACTTTATACTTCTAAGGAACCCATAATAGTAAGACGATATTCCTTACTAGCCACTATATTAAACCCAAAGAATAATCCAATACCTACACTTAACCTATAACGCCAATTAATCCCAGGAGAATTCGATTTATTAGCCCTAGCCTTAACCCCTAAGGAGATAGACACTAATAATATCTTATCTTTTATTAACTATATAACTACGGACAAGTAAGCAGAAGGGCTACTACCCATTAAAATTAAAATACGAGACGCTAAGATATTCGTAAAAATGGTAGCATAAGAACCTAATAAATACTACCGCCTTCTACAGAACTACTACCTAAAGCTTATATAAGCCGAGATGCGTACTGCCTAAGATTATAATATTATCTAAGACCTATAAGCTTGTAAGGCGCTCGCCGATAACACGTGTTAAGAAACCAAAGATAACCTCTACGTGTCTAAACGCGACGTCCAACAGTTAAAGAAGGCTAAGATTGCACTTATTGCTATAGTCACTAAAAGAGAAGGCATAATTAAATACCTATAATCTTAGCTTAATAAGCACATTTATAATAACGCTAGATACCTCTCTACTATATATAATACCACTTAAGTCTCTACGCCCCCAGCAACTTCACCTACTTAACGCTTAATAGAGGGTTAGCGCTAAGCAGCCTTACCTAATAGGAACCCCTACTAAAGCGATAATAAAAGCTATAATAACTAAACCTAAGCTGCTACTGTAGGGTTTAATATACGTTACCCTAATCCCCTAGTTTTTTAGGGAGACCGCAAAGAATATAGCTACTAGAAGATGTAAATCTATAAAAAACTAACTTAGAGCGCCTATCTTTTTCCTACGGAAGATACTAAGATTGGCTATATTATTAGGTGAATAAAGGGTACACTATTTAATAGACTCTTCGCCTAATAGGAGACTAATAGCCCCTGGAAGTAGTAGTCCTACTAAAAAGTCCTTAATAATCTTAACTTAATATACTATAACTATAACCTACTAGCTACTAACCAAGCTAAACTATATACCCTAAAGATAAGCCCTATTAAATTATTTAACAAGTTCTATATTAAATTTTAGGAATATACTAGAGCCCTTACCTAAGATAATACTAAAGACTAAAAAGATCTCCTTAAAAAAGTTACTTATCGCCTTAGTTACGCAGCCGCCAGCTATAACTATAATAATGTTTATAATATAGTAGCAGCTATATAGAAGATTAAACAACGACTAAATTAGATTGCTACTGTAAACCCCTACCTGAAGACCTCCCTATAGAAGCCCTCCAGACCTACTAAACCACCAATACCTACTACCCTAAGCAACACTACTAGTTCTAATATCGACCTTTCTATACTAACCTTCCCGCAGAAGCTACTAAACGGAAAACGCGAGCTACTTTAGAAGCTAAAGCGTTGCTATAGATATTATTAAGAAGGCTATTATAGCTATAGCCTAAACTGCCTAATAGCTAGGTTTAGCAGCTACCGCCTAATACCTAACCTAGTACCTCAAATACCAAATACGTTGCTATATACCACTACCATATAAGATAAAGACGTAGTAATAGTAGTAGAGTTAAATACGGAAACGGAAAACGCCAAGTTCTAGCTCTAAGTCGTAGGTTAGGACGCCCTAATAATAAGGGGATCTATATATCGGCCTACTTAATAGATAACTTAGTAAAGATAAATAGATGGAAATAGATAGTTTTATCCGTAATAGGAACTACTGCCAAAAAACAATACAAAAGCCGTTCTATAATTAATTGCGGAGCTATTAATAAATTTATAAATACCTAATTTGTGCGTACTTATAACCTACCTACCTTACCCCTTACTAAAGCCCACGCCCTATAACTCGCCGACGGTAGTTATACTGTATAGAAGATTACCTATATGGCACAACTCTACCTAGATATAAATAGGCACTAGGAAGAACTCTAGGCCTATATTATACTACTTACTAACTACCCTATTATCCTTAGAATAAACTAGCTTAAATAACACAACCCCGCCATTAACTGGAAAAAGAGAGAAGTAACTTTTAACTCTAAATACTGTAGAGAGACCTGCCTAGGATATAGCCTAGCCGCCTCTATCTACTCCCTAGGATACTAACCTAAGGAACCCCTTATTACCCTACCTACGACTAACTACTACTATATAAGTGCCGCGGCCTTCTACCGTATAGTATATAAGAAAGGCTAGACCGTTACCGCAGCCTCCTAATTATAACTATATAAGCTTAATAAAGAATAGGACTATATCCTTTATAGTAATAGGATAGATATAGTTAACCTTCTAGAAAACGATGCCCCCGTAAAACTCTATGGACTTTTACCTTTAGACTTTAAGAAGTTTATAAAGCTTAAAAAAGGACTTACTAATAAGGAACTCCGCAAGCTCCTCCCTAAAAGGTACTATAACTTTATTAACGTGTGCTTATAAAAAAGCGTAGATATACCCCCCCTATATTAACCTAATAACCATACTATTAATATTAAATAAGAAAAAACGCTACCCTATAAGAAACCCTACCTAATATTAAAAGATAAACTTCTAGTTATTAAAAAGTATATCGACAAGCACCTTAATAAAGGGTTTATTCGCCCTAGCATATCCCTAGTAGCCGCCCCTATCCTCCTTACTAAGAAGCTAGGAGGAGGTATTTAATTCTACGTTAACTATAAAGGATTTAACGCTATTATAATTAAGAACTAATACCCTGTACCGCTTATACGTAAGACTTTTAAGCGGTTTAGCTAAGCTAAAATCTATACTAAGCTTAATATTATCGCCGCCTTTAACCGCCTTTAAATACGAGAAGGTGACGAATAGAAAACCGCATTTGTATCACGCTTTAGCCAATTTGAATATACTATTATGCCCTTTAGTATATATAACGGCCCAGGCAGCTTCTAAAGCTATATTAATAACGCCTTATGGGACTACCTTAACGACTTCTGCTCTACGTACCTAGACAATATACTTATTTATAGTAATAACCCTTCTAAGTATACTAAGCACGTTTAAAAGGTCCTATAGCGCCTTAGGGACGCAGGACTTTATATTAATTTAAAGAAGTGCGAATTCTTAGTTATAGAAGTAAAATACCTTAGACTAATTATTACTACTAAGGGTGTCCGTATGGACCCCAAGAAGGTACGTATAATTACCAAATAGTAAACCCCTAACTGCATTAAAGACGTATAAGCTTTCCTTAGTTTTGCTAACTTCTATTAAAAATTTATATATAACTTCTTAGGTATTATAGCACTACTTATAGCAATAATGCGAACGAAGGGCCTTTCTGTAAAAGGAAGAAAAATATATTTATGTTTTATTTAGATGCCTAAATATAAGAAGGCGTTCTAAAACCTTAAAGATACTTTTACTAAAGCACCTATCCTAGCTTACTTTATATTAGGATAACAACTCTATTTTAAGACTAACTCCTTAGACTACGTTAACGCAGGCATCCTCTTCTAGATAAGTGATAACAGTCTCCTCTACCTAGTCACATTCTATTCGTCTAAGCTTATACTATAAGAATGTAACTACGAGATCTATAATAAGGAACTTCTCGCGATTATATAAGTATTTAAGGAATTCTAACCGGAACTCTCCTTAGTAAAACCTAACTAGCTAACTAAAGTTCTTACGGATTATCGTAACCTTAAGTACTTTATAACTACGAAATAGCTAAACTGACGCCAAGTATACTAGAACGAGTTCCTCTCTAGTTTTAACTTTAAAATTATATATAGGCTAGAAGTATAAGGTACTAAGCCTAATAGCCTAATACGCCGCTTATAAGACCTTCCTTAGTCTAAAGATAACCCCCGTAACTAGTTCCAACAATAGACGATCCTAAAAGTACGGAATTTGGCCCTAGGTATACTACCTACGATAAAGCTAACTATACCTTAGCTCTATACTATAGAACTAGAATTACCTCCCAAAATTAATAAGCTTATTACTACGGTATATAATACCTCTGTTAATTCATTACTGTATTAACTTATTACCGTAAAGACCGCTAGCGCCTATACACTACCGACTAAACTCTAAAGCTTAGGCTAGATTAATATGGCAGCCTTAAAAGTAAAAGAGAATAGGCTCTATTATAGAGACCGTCTATTTATCCCTAACTTAGAAAATCTATAATGACAACTAATCTAAATAGCCTACGACCTCTAATTAAGCGGCTACCTAGGTAGAAGAGGAACCTATAAGCTTCTTAGCCGATACTACTTCTGGCCTAAAATAATAGACTTAGTTAAACGCTTTATAGGCGCCTATTATAGTTATAAGCGCGCTAAGGCCTTTGATATAAAGTACTAAGGATTACTGCACCCTTTACTAGTACCTATACGATAATGGGCAGATATCGCTATAGATTTCGTTATTAACCTACCACCCTATAAGCGATATGGCCGTACTTATAAGAACATCCTTATAATAATATACTAACTTATAAAAGAGCGCCACTACGTCCTAACTAAAGGCGTAGCCGTTAGCGATGTTATTAACGCCTTTCTCCGCGAAATTTACCAATTATATGGGTTACCTAACTCGATTACATCCAACTAAGGTATATAGTTTGGCTCTAATATATAGAGACAAATCTGCTAACGCCTTAGCATCTCCGTTAAGATATCTATATCCTTCTATTACGAAACTACTAGGTAACCGGAAAACACTAATGCTAGTATAAAAGCGTACCTACGATAGGTAGTTGCCTATAGTTAAGATAACTGGGTGGATTACCTCCTACTAGGTAAATTCGCAGTAAATAACTACGTCTTAACTACTATAGGACTTACCCCGTTCTTTATAAATAAGGGATATTATTCCTAATCTGGTATAGAACTACTAGAACCTATTAATAAGAAACTGCTATATAGAAAACGCCTTAAGATGCTACTTACCAACTAGTATATAGACCGTATAAAAAATCTACTTAACTACTATAAGGGAGAAATGGCCTGGGCTTAAGCAAAGNAGGCCTACTTCGCTAACCGTTATAGAACGCCACCACCGGAGATACGTGTTGGCGACTAAGTATGGCTAAATGCACGTAATATCTCTATACAGAGGCCTATAAAGTCACTTAATTATAAGAACCTTGGCCCCTACCTAATTAAACGAGTTATTAATAGGGGAGCCGTATATAAGCTAGAGCTCTCGCCTACCCTAGCCACCCGTGGGATATAGCCTATATTTCACCTATAGCTACTACACCTTTACTAGCCTAACCCCTTACCAGGGCAGATATAGCCTAAACCCCTACTAGTACTAATCTAAGACGAGAACGAAGACGATAACTATAAGGAGTGGACCGTTAAATGAATTATTAACTCTAAATACTTTAGTAAAGGCAGAGGACAACGGCTCTACTACAGAGCTATATATACAGGATTCGACATAAATTAACCAGAATGGCAACTATAGGAAGACTTTAAAAATGTAAAGGATCTAATTAGCGACTTTTATTACGCGAACCTATAGAAACTAGGCCTAAGTAGAGATTTTATACCTAATCCTCTATAGGAGCCCTTATAGAGTTAAACCGTTATACATTACCACGTAGGGGCAAATTGCCGTTAGATTACCGTTAGATTGCGGTAAAGTATAATTACATAACTGGAATATTATTAAGATGTCTAGGAACTTTAACCGGCGGTTAAAGTTATCTAATTAGTTGGATTCTTAGATGCCAAGCCTTATTATATAATATTATTTTAAGCCTTTAGCAATACCCCCCTTTCTTCTTTTCTATACCCTAAGTGTCCCTTCTACATATATATAGTAACTATAGCGTCGCCGAAGCTCCGCCTCTATAGGAGGGGGGGTAGTGTTACGGAACCCTACCATAGGGGCCTCTATAGGAGAGCCCCATGCTCTCGCGTACACCTCGCGTATAGCTTATATCAGCTACGCGTAGGTATATCACCTCCTTACGCCCTCGACCCTTACGATCGATCGCGTAACGTCTTATAGACTCCTTAAATACATACGTCTTATAGCCACTGCCCCCGTCCCGTGACACCCCTATATAGAGCTTTTGCTTAATTTAGAAGTAGTAGTAAGATTAAGGCGCCTTAGTTACTACTAAGTAAGGATCTACTATAATAACTAAGGCGCCCTACTTAAGCTAGGCTTAAGGATTATATTAGTTACAAATCTAGTATATATTTAGACTGCAGAGCTTTAATATAGAGCCCTCTACGTAGGATCTAATATAGTAGATTATAATTTTAATTTAAAGCTTTATATACTAAATATTTTTAATACCTAATAACTAAATCGCCGTATAGCTGGAATTAAAGTAAGTCTACTACCCCAACTTAATTAAATACGCGTGTAGAAAGAAATATAACTATATATAGAGACGTCTAATATAATTAAGTAACCACATTATTACCCACCTAGTTTAGACGTATAATAATATAATGGCTTAGTAATAATATAATGGCTTAGTAATAATATAATGGCTTAGTAATAATATAATAGCTTAGCACCAAGTAATAGGAGGGGGAGGAGGAGGAGTAGATTAGGGGTGGCTTAGCTACTGCAAGAAGGTTATAATATTAGTATAGTGTTAAACTTTAAAAATTGTATCCCGGGAGCTTAATTAACGACCCTTATATAAAATATTAATAACGTTTAATTATAGAGCTTTAAACTAGCAGATCTCTTAAGAATGCCTATTATAAGTAGCTCTAAATATAAAATATAAAATATTTAGTAGTGGTATAGGTATAGAATGGGGGTATATATTTGCGTTCCCAAATGTCATTATATAACGCAATTTTTAGGTAATAAAAACCGCCGTTAATATTGCTTAACTAATACTTACCGAAGGTTCCTCCGTCCTTCCTATCTCCTCCCTTACTTATCTCCTCGTCTAATACTGTCTATATTACTATATTAACCAATAAATCCCTTAATAAAGACTAGGAAGGGGTATTAGAGCGCCTCTAGCTCTTATAAGGAAGAAGAAAAGAAGAGAGGAAGGTATAAAGGAGGGAGTATTTATAAACGGGAGGAGGCCTATAAGTATAGGAGATTAGGCAGCTATAATATAGCTAGTAATATTGCTTAACTAATATATACTAGAGGCTCCTCCGTCCTTTCTATCCTCTCTCGCCCATCTTATCATCTAATGCTATTTATATTACTACGTCAACTAATAAATCCCTTAGTGGGGACTAGGGAGGAGTATTAGAGCACCTCTAGCTCTTATAGGGAAGAAGAAAAGAAGAAAGGAAGGTATAAAGAAGGGAGTATTTATAGACGGGAGGAGGCCCTATAAGTACGTAATTTAGTAAATACTAATAGTATAAGATTCTCGTATAAGATAGGCTTAATTACTTACCAAAATATAGGGTGTCTCTATTAATGTAGTAGCTACTACAGTAGTAGAGACGCCTTAAATATTTAATGTAATTAACTACTAAGGCTGCTAATAAGTAAAAGGTAGGCTACTAATATAGTACAAACAATATAGTTATTAATATCGTTTATAGCCTGTTTTTACTTCTAGTATATATATAGATCGTCCTTATATTTAGCGTAGAGCTAGTTATAGGCAGTAAGCTAATTTAGGTCTAGCTTTACTATTAATATAGCCGTAGGTAGTATATCCCTTAGTATAGGCCGACTTAGTAGTTCTAGCTTTAGAAGATTATCTTTCTTCTTAAATAGGTTGATATACTGCTATACCTTATTAGTTTTAGCTATATCTTAGATAATAAAGAACCATTAAATCTAATTAAATGGCTTATTAAAAATAAGGTTAATTTTTAATTTAATAAAGGTTGTTATTTTTAAAATTTAATAGGTTAAAAAGGGTCTAGGTTAGGGTCTAGCTAGCGTCTTAACAGAACCTTATTTAGATATTCTAAACTTTTAATTTAATTTATTAGTTTATTTATTAGTTAGATTTTGTTATAAAGAGCGCAATTAATAACCCCTACTAATAGCTCTAACTATGTCTAATTTTTAATTTATAAATTAGTAGATTTATAGGTAATAGTTATTATAAGTAGCTCCAGGTGCGGTATATATAAAATCTTAACTATAGTATAGAGAAGTTGTGGCTATTAATATATGGTCCTAGTAGTATATATTCTTAGAGGTTACGTAACTCCTTATATAAGCAACATTCCCGCCCTTTAAAAAAAACTTAAAAAAAACTTAAAAATTTTTAAAAATTAATTAACGCTATAGACAGCAGTAATATTAATCTAGTAATACTACTAATTCTCTTTATATAATATTATATGTATATCTAATAGCTCTAGAAGTAGTAAAAAGGTAGAACAGATAGGGGGGTTAAAATTTAGAAAATTAGATTCTATGGTTAAGCTATTTAAAAAATTAGAAAACCGAGACGAATGCTATATTCTCCGCTTACCTTTAAGCCAGTATATAATTTCCTATTTAGGAAAAGTCGTTTATAAGTAGTTACTACTACCTCTATATAAAATCTTCTTATTATACCTCTTTAGTCTTATTTATAGATAACTAAAATTATTTTATATTAAACCTACATTTAAATATAAGCCCTAAAAGCTTTTTAACTTATAAGATTGCTATATAGGTTAGCCTAGCTATCTTATTCTTTTCCTTAATATTTAGAACTACCTAGTTAAGTATTAGGCCCTAGCTTTTATATATAGTAAGAGTAAAAGCTAAAGAAATTAGAAATTAACGCCGTAAGTAAAAGCCTCTTATACCCTTTTACTTATAAAGTACGGAAAATATAGGGATAACTTTCTTACCATCCTGCTGAGTAAATAGGGTAGGTCCGTTATACCTATTTACTATAATTAGTAGTAACTAAGGCTAATCCTTTTTAATATCCGCGTATCCCTTCTATATAATATCTTTAACTATACTAGTAGTACTATTTACTAAGCCTAGTTTAACCTAGATATTCTATATTAGTATTACTTTCGCGCTAATATATAGGGCTAAATTCTCTATAGTATCGCACTAATTAGAAGTAACTTTCCGCGTACCTATACTAGTATTAACTAACTTAATAGCTACTACTAGCTATAAAAGGTTGCGAAGCTAAATAGTATTATACTTACCTATAGCAGCGCGTATACTATATAGCTAAATTATATTATTAAAGCCCGCAACCTTATTAGTAAATAGGCCCTACTTATACCTAGTTAAAAGAAGCTTCTAGGTTAATTTACTTATAGAATTACTACGTAGCTCCGTAAGGGCGGTCCTAAATATAAAGCTCTTAGTATTATTACCGCCCTACCGTATAACTTAATCTAGGACAGCTGTTTAGTCAATTACCTTATAGGCTCCCTTTTTATAGCTAGCGAGCTCTAACGGCCTAGTGGGTAAATTGCTATATAAGGCCGCCTAACCTATAGGGGGAAGCTAATAGAAATCGCCTACTAGTAAGATATTTAAGCCTCTAAAATAGTTGTTATTACGCGTAGGGTAGATCTAATAGAGGCGGTAATTAATCTAGGCTAGATATACTTGCCTGATTATAGATTTCTTATTAAGGATAAGATAGTAAATATCCTTAAAAGCTTATTATAGAGGCGTAAGGCTAGTAGTAGGCAATTTCTTAAATAGACGGTTTACTAGTAACCTTAATAGATTATATATAGTTCTGCCGTTAATACTAAAGGCAGCTACCCTAATAGGAGCAGTTTAAGCTAATGGCAATGGCTTATTATTAGCTCTTACTATATTATAAAGCGTAGTAAAGAGGACAGCAATAAGATGCGATTTACTGGTTTCTGCCTCTCTATTAATATTAATCCGCAGTAAGGGGAGGCTAAGGCCTACTTAAATCTGCCTATAGTAACTAACTATAACATTATAGATATGACGCTGACTTAGTTATAAGGAGGACGGAGTTACTATTTAGGATAGGCGGCTTTACGGTAGAGGCTATAGCTATACTTTCTACCAATAAGTCCTCTTATTAAGCTCTGGGTACGTACCCTAATATATACTTTAGTCGTAGTTATAATTAAGCTCCCTATTACTAAGCCTATTAGAATTCTTAAGTTTAACTCTGTTAGTATTTTAAACGCGGGTATATAAGGCCTTAAAGGACTAATATAGCTCCAAGTCGTCTGCGAAATCGCCCTTAAACTTATTAATATTATTAGCAGTTTCGCGACCTTCCTCTAGTTTCTAATTATAGAAGTAGTTAGGCGGGTACTAATAAGAGTTAATATAAGCCTAATAGGAAGCTATATAATTAGGGGCCCTAAATCTATTAATATAAGTAGCTACTTTCTTATACTTCTTTTACGGGTAATAAAGAATAAGCTTTATATAGTAGAACTTAGGATACTACGGATAGGAACGATTACTGTTATATTACAGAAAGTAGGATATAACTTAAGGCCTTACTCTTAGCTGACGCTTATAAGTAGAGTAGTTAAAATAGAGTAGAAAATTAAAGAAAGTAACGTCCTCTACCCCATTTAGGCGGCACTTATATTTCTTATAGTTAGACAGTCTATACCCTCTTAGTTGCCCATTATTAAGCTTATATATAGCGCTTTAATCGTCCTTCTAGCGGTAATTTAAAGTTATTATATTCCTAGAGCCTTTATAAAGGGGAATATTAAGAAGCAGATTATATACCTCCTACGCTAACTAATTGTATTTAGTAATAAGCTTATTTATAAACCTAACTACAACCAAACTAAAGGCATAAAAGCTATTAGCGTGCGGCTATACTAATTAGAGTAACTCCTAATAGGAAGTTAACTTCTTCTCTTCCTTACTGTAATATTTACTTATATAGTTAACTATTACTAATATGCTTATAGCGGGTAACGTATTAATATTCGCTATTCACGCTAATATTATAGCTGTATTATAACTATTAAGAAGCTTATTATTACGCTACGGACAGAACGTCCAGTAATATAGATTTTAATCCTTTAATATAGCAGCCTTATTACAAAAAGACCGTGGAAAATAGAAGCGGCACTCCTTTGCTTTAGTAGAGCCTTTCTTTAATCTTAAGCAGTAAGATTCGGTATAATTACGGTGCCGTTAAAATCAATTAAGGTAGGCAGTAAGAAGCTCATTAGTATTAAGCTGTTCTTTATAGCTAAAAGTAAAAGAATATTAGAGATTAGGAGGCCTAGATTAATTAGGATTAATTACAAATATAAAAGTAGCCTAGTACTTAGCAAAAGCTACCCTTAATTTAATAGCTAACGGATCTGGCCTTGGGGCTATTAAACTCCATAAAAAGCTATATATATAGCCGCTACCTTATACCTACCACTTATATCGGGACTAAAAGTTAGTGCTATTAAATAGGTCTATAAGCATGTACTTCCTAAATAGATTAAAGCGGCGATGTAGCCAGTAAGCAGTAATATGCGGATTATTATAGAGATTTTAAGAAGCAATCCGGTAGCGCTAAGCCTTATTAATAGCTTTATATTTATTAAATAGAGGTATATAAGAGTGTAGATTATACTAATATAGATTAATAGCGCTAAGTATAAGGAATAGAGACCTGCTTTTAATATTCTTAGCATAAGCTATAAGCTTATTTCTCTTCTGCCTCTAATAAGGTTTAGTGCTCTTAAGGTTCCGTATATACTATATAATCTTATTTAATAACTAGCCACCCCTATTGCCATTTATAATATTATTAAGCTTATTTAAAGATAGACTATTCTTATTTAATCGGCCGTAAAGAAAACGGGTAGCGGTAAGGGCTTACTCTCTTATAATCCGATTAAATATATAATAGCGAAATAAGGGGTAAGCGGCTAAACCGACCGTCCTAATACTTAAGTATATACTTAGCGTACGTATCTAGGGTAACTATACGGCTTTATAGTATGTTAAAATCGGCTTTACTATAAGGAAATAGAGTAGGAAAGGCGCTACGTATAATAAAACTAGCTAATCGCTTAAAGAGAGGTATCTATCACATAATAGGAACCTTTAGGCCCACTTATAGGTCTTATTAGTATTAAACCTCGCGACTTAAAAGCTCTAATTTATTAAGGTTAGGTACTAGATTAGGAATTAAAGTATCTAGTATATTATTATTAAATTCGCCGTCTAGTATATTACTACCAAGCTTAGTAGGCAAAAGATTAATAATAGAAAGACGTTATATAGGAGTAGTAGGGTAAGCCGTCGGGCCACTAGAATTAGACTCTAACTGATTAATATAAGGTAGCTAATTTAATATAAAGCCATTTTTGGGTAAGCTAGTAAGCTAGGTGCTATATATTTTAACATTATAATAATTAAGATAATTAACCTTTAGAAAGTAAAGCCACTATACTATAGCAGAGCGCCTTATAGTATACCGCTTAGTAAACCACTAACCTAAATATTCGCTACTCTTTACTGCTATAAGCCTTATGACTAGTATATTAAGTTTAGTAAGTAGCCGTAGTAGCTACCTCTAAGTCTTTAGTATATTTTAGCCAAAGTAGCAAACGTAGCTAGTATAGCGATGTTACTAGCTGCGTATATATATAACTTATAAATAAACGTATACGCGCGTAATTAAAAGCTCCTCTACCGCGGTAAGTATAGGTAAGAAGCTAGGAATAGGCCCCAGATTAAGCCTATTGCTTTTACTAAATAGGAGAAAAAAGGTTAGATATTTAAGGCTATCGGCGTCCTTAATGCAGGCTTTATATACACCTATATTGTCACCCTTTATAGCTAGGCCTATTTAGAACTACCACTCCTTATAACAACTACACGTCTCTATATATTTAGCCTATAGTATACTCCTAAACTTCTTAATTCACTCCTAATTAACAGCCGAAATAGGTAGTAATATAGCTATAGTCGGAGCTTACCGTAAGAAAGGTGGTATTAGTGGTAGGGTAGGTATTGGCGGTAGAGTAGGTATAGGAGCTAGTTCTAGCAAGGACGTATTTAGGCCATCTAGGGTGCCTCTTCTACTATATAGAGCTTTATCTGTAGTATATAGCAGAAAAGTAGATAAGTAAGCTTTACCCCGCCAATTAAGAATACAGTACTCCCGTTATATTACCCTAATTATCTTCCGCCGTTAAGCTATTTTAGGAGTATCTTAGCTATTCTAGCCGCGAGATAGAAAGGCATTCTTAGGGTTATTTTTGGATTAAGTAGTCCACTAGCGCCTTACAGAATAATTCTTAGTAGTAGGCCCTAGCCCTATAAGAGCTTTCCACTTTCTTAAACTAGATATAGATTTCTAGAAAAGTTAGTATAAGTAGAAGTAATATATAAGGGAAAACGCGCCTTTAACCAATATAGCTAGTATAGCTTTAAAAGCTTCTTTAACGGGCCGTCTTTAACAAAGTTAATGCAGGGCTTATAGACATGGCACTTTCTATACTTAATTACAGTAGGCTCCGCTATATTTATAATATATATAGTAGTGTTAATTAAGGTATAAACAAAAAGGAATACTAAGATATTTTAATGTTCTAATATTTTAATATTTGTCACGTGGATTCTGCCATAACTTACCGCGCGCACTTTTTTTCTAACCAATTAGAAGCCGGCTTAGCAGGAGTTTAAAATCCAGGACCTAAAAATATAAACCACTTATACCTCGGGTTAACAAAACGGGTAATACTAAAAGGCGTATAAATTGAACAAATATAATATAGAGCCAATTTGCAACTAAACGTACCCTTAAGTATAACTAAAGTAGTACTATATATAATTTTATAAGATTAATATAACATGCGGAATGTTAATCCCCCAACGTAAATTTTAACCCAAGTTTATAAGTAATAAGCTAATCAATTTTAGAGCTTTATTATATAGACTTTAATTAATATATATAGAGATAAGGTTTTCCAGGGGGAGACCCCCTGGGACCCCCCTATATAGAGCTTTTACTTAATTTAGAAGTAGTAGTAAGATTAAAGCGCCTTAGTTACTACTAGGTAAGGATCTACTATAGTAACTAAGGCGCTCTACTTAAGCTAGGCTTAAGAATTATATTGGTTATAAATCTAGTATATATTTAAACTGCAGAGCTTTAATATAGAGCCCTCTACGTAGGATCTGATATAGTAGATTATAATTATAATTTAAAGCTTTATATACTAAATATTTTTAATGCCTAATAACTAAATCGCCGTATAGCTAGAATTAAAGTAAGTCTACTACCCTAACTTAATTAAATACGCGTGTAGGAAGAGATATAACTATATATAGAGACGTTTGACATAATTAAGTAACTATATTATTACCTACCTAGTTCGGACGTATGACGACGCAATAGCTTAGTAATAACGTAATAGCTCGGCGCTGAGTAATGGGAGGGGAGAAGAGGGGGAGAAGATTAGGGGTGGCTCGGCCACTACAAGAAGGTTATAATATTAGTATAGTATTAAACTTTAAAAATTGTGTCCCGGGAGCTTAATTAACAACCCCTATATAAAATATTAATAATATTTAATTATAGAGCTTTAAACCGGCAGATCTTTTAGGAATGCCTATTATAAGCAGCTCTAAGTATAAAATCTAGAATATTTAGTAGTGGTGTAAGTATAGGACGGGGGTATATATTTGCGTTCCTAAATATTATTATATAACGCAATTTTTAGGTAATAAAAACTGCCGTTAATATTACTCGACTAACACCTACTGGAGGTTCCTCCGTCCTTTTTATTTCCTTTTTTACCCATCTCCTTATCTAATGCTATCTATATTACTATATTAACCAATAAATCCCTTAATAGAGACTAGGGAGGGGTATTAGAGTACCTCTAGCTCTTATAAGGAAGAAGAAAAAAGAAGAGAGGAAGGTATAGAGGAGGGAGTATTTATAAATAGGAGGAGGCCTATAAATAGGAGATTAGGTAGCTATAATATAGACATTAATATTACTTAACTAACACCTACTAGACGCCCCTCCGTCCTTCCTATCTTCTCTCTTACTTATCTCCTCGTTAGATGCTATTTATATTGCCACGTTAACTAATAAATCCCTTAGTGGGGACTAGGGAGGGGTATTAGAGCACCTCTAGCTCTTATAAGGAAGAAGAAAGAAGAAGAAAGGAAGGTATAAAAGAGGGAGTATTTATAAACGGGAGGAGGCCTATAAATGGGAGATTAGGTAGCTATAATATAGACATTAATATTACTTAACTAACACCTACCGGACGCCCCTCCGTCCTTCCTATCTCCTCTCTTACCTATCTCCTTATTAGATACTGTCTATATCGCTATATTAACTAATAGATCCCTTAATAGGGACTAGGGAGGAGTATTAGAGCACCTCTAGCTTTTATAAGGAAGAAGAAAAGAAGAAAGAAAGGTATAGAGAAGGGAGTATTTATAAACGGGAGGAGGCCTATAAATGGGAGATTAGGCAGCCATAATATAGACGTTAACGTTGCTTAGCTAATACCTACTAGAGACTCCTCCATCCTTTCTATCTTTTCTCTTACCCGTCTTCTCGTCTAATGCTATCTATATCGCTATGTTAACCAATAGATCCCTTAATAGGGACTAAGAAGGAGTATTAGAGAACCACTAGCTCCTATAAGGAAGAAGAAAAAAAAGAAAGAAAGGTATAAAGGAGGGAGTATTTATAGATGGGAGGAGGCCTATAAGTATAGGAGATTAGGTAGCCATAATATAGCCATTAAAGTTGCTTAACTAACACCTACTAGAGGCTCCTCCGTCATTCCTATCTTCTTTCTCGCCCGTCTCCTCGTCTAATACTATTTATATTACTATATTAACCAATAAATCCCTTAGTAGAGATAGAGGAGTATTAGAGCACCTCTAGCTCTTATAAGGAAGAAGAAAAGAAAAGAGAAAGGTGTAAAGAAGGGAGTATTTATAGACGGGAGAAGGCCCTATAAGTATATAATTTGGTAAGTACTAATAAGTATAAGATTCTTGTATAAGATGGGCTTAATTACTTACTAAAATATAGGGTGTCTCTGTCACTATAGTGGCTACTACAGTAGTAAAGACGCCTTAAATATTTAATGTAACTAATTACTAAGGCTATTAATAAGTAAAAGGTAGGCTACCGATATGGTATAAACGATGTAGTTATTAATATCGTATATAGCCTGTTTTTGCTTCTAGTGTACGCGTAAATCGTCCTTATATTTAGCGTAGAGCTAATTATAGGTAGTAAGCTAATTTAGGTCTAGCTTTGCTATTAATATAGCCGTAGGTAGTATATCCCTTAGTGTGGGCCAACTTAGTAGTTCTAGCTTTAGAAGATTATCTTTCTTTTTAGATAGGTTAATATACTACTATACCTTATTAGTTTTAGCTATATCTTAGATAATAAAGAACTATTAAATCTAATTAGATGGCTTATTAAGGATAAGGTTGATTTTTAATTTAGTAGAGGTTATTATTTTTAGAATTAATAGGTTAGAAAGGGTCTAGGTTAGGGTCTAGCTAGCGTTTTAACAGAACCTTATTTAGACGTTCTAAACTTTTAATTTAATTTATTAGTTTGTTCGTTAGTTAGATTTTATTATAGGGAGCGTAATTAATAACCCCTACTAATAGCTCTAACTATATCTAATTTTTAATTTATAAATCGGCAGATTTATAGGTAATAGTTATTTTAAGTAGCTCTAGGTGCGGTATATATAAAATCTTAACTATAGTATAGAGAAGTTATGGCTGCTAATATACGGTCCTAGGTAGTATATATTCTTAGAGGTTACATAACTCCTTATATAAGCAACATTTCCGCTCTTTAAAAAAAATTTAAAAAATTCTAAAAATCGATTAACGCTATAGATAGCAGTAATATTAATCCGAAAATACTACTAATTCTCCTTATATACTATTATATATATATCTAATAGCTCTAAAAGTAGTAAGAAGGTAAAACGGATAGGGGGGTTAAAATTTAGAAAATTGGATTTTGCGGTTAAGCTATTTAAAAGTTAGGAAACTAAGATAAATACTATATTCTCCGCTTACCTCTAAGCCAGTATATAATTTGATAATTAGGAAAAGTCGTTTATAAGTAGTTACTACTACCTCTATATAAAATCTTCTTATTATACCTCTTTAGTCTTACTTATAGATAACTAAAATTATTTTATATTAAACCTACGTTTAAATATAAGCCCTAAAAGCTTCTTAACTTATAAGATTACTATATAGGTTAGCCTAGCTGTCTTATTCTTTTCCTTAATATCTAAAACCACCTAGTTAAGTATTAGGCCCTAGCTTTTATATATAGTAAGAGTAAAAGCTAAAGTAATTAGAAATTAACGCCGTAAGTAAAAGCTTCTTATACCCTCCTATTTACGAAGTATAGAAAATATAGGGACGACTTTCTTACTATCCTGCTAAGTAAATAGGGTAGGTCCGTTATACCTATCTACCGTAATTAGTAATAACTAAGGCTGATCCTTTTTAATATCCGCGTATCCCTTTTATATAATATCTTTAATTATATTAGTAGTACCATTTACTAAGCCTAGTTTAACCCAGATATTCTATATTAGTATTACTTTTGCGCCAATATATAGGGCTAGATTCTCTATAGTATCGCACTAATTAGAAGTAACTTTCCGTATACCTACACTAGTATTAACTAACTTAATAGCTATTACTAGCTATAAAAGGTTATAAAGCTAAATAGCGTTATACTTACCTATAGCAGCGCGTATACTATATAGCCGAATTATATTATTAAAGCCCGCAACCTTATTAGTAAATAGGCCCTACTTATACCTAGTTAAAAGAAGCTTCTAGGTTAAATTACTTATAGAATCACTACATAGCTTTATAAGGGCGGTCCTAAATATAAAGCTTTTAGCGTTATTACCGCCCTACCGCATAACTTAATCTAGGATAGTAGTTTGGTTAATTACCTTATAGGCTTATTTTCTATAGCTAGCGAACTTTAACGGCCTAGCGGGTAAATTACTATATAAGGCCACCTAATTTATAGGGGGAAGCTGATGGAAATCGCCTACTAGTAAGATATTTAAGCCTTTAAAGTAGTTGTTATTACGTATAGGGTAGATCTAACGGAGGCGGTAATTAATTTAGGCTAGATATACTTACCTAATTATAGATTTCTCGTTAAGGACAAGATAGTAAATATCCTTAAAAGCTTGCTCTAGAGGCGTAAGACTAGTAGTAGGCAAATCCTTAAACAAGCGATTTACTAGCAACCTTAATAAATTATATATAGTTCTACCGTTAATATTAAAGGCAGCTACCCTAGTAGGGGCTACTTAAGCTAATAGTATTAGCTTACTATTAGCCCTTACTATATTATAGAGCGTAGTAGAGAGGATAGTAATAAGATATAATTTGCCGGTTTCTGCCTCTCCATTAACGTTAATCCGTAGTAGAGAGGGGCTAAGGCCCACTTAGATCTGCCTATAGTAATTAACTATAACGTTATAGATATAACGCTAACTTAGTTATAAGGAGGACGGAGTTATTATTTGGGATAGGCGGCTCTATAGTAAAGGCTATAGCCATACTTTCTACTAATAAGTTCTTTTCTTAAGCTACGGGTACATACCCCAATATATACTTTAGTTATAGTTATAATTAAGCTTCCTATTACTAAGCCTATTAGGATCCTTAATTTTAACTCTATTAGTATTTTAAACGCGGGTATATAGGGCCTTAAAGGACTAATATAACTCTAAGTCGTCTGCAAAATCGCCTTTAAACTTATTAATATTATTAATAGTTTCGCAACCTTTCTTTAGTTTCTAATTACAGAAGTAGTTAGATAGGTGCTAATAAGAGTTAATATAAGCCTAATAGGAGGCCATATAATTAGGGGCCCCAAATTTATTAGTATAAATAACTACTTCTTTATACTCCCTTTACAGGTAATAAAGAATAAGCTTTATACAGCAGAACTTAGAATACTATAAATAAAAAGGATCGCCGTTATATCGCGGAAAGTACGATATAACTTAAGGCCTTACTCTCGGTTAATACTTATAAATAAAGTAATTAAAATAGAGTAGAAAATTAAGGAAAGTAATATCCTCTACCCTATCTAAGCGGCGCTTATATTTCTTATAGTTAGATAGTCCGTACCCTCTTAGTTACCTATCCGTAAGCTTATATATAGCGCTTTAATCATCCTCCTAGTAGTAGTCTAAAGCTACTACAGTCCTTAAGCCTTTAGAAAGGGGAATATTAAAAAGTAGATAGTATACCTCCTACGCTAACTAATCGCGTTTAGCAATAAGCTTATTTATAAACTTAGCTACTACCAAACTAAAGGCATAAAGACTATTAGCGTACGGCTATACTGATTGGAGTAACTCCTAATAGAAAGTCGACTTCTTCTCTTCCTTACTGTAATATTTGCCTATATAGTGTAACGAAACCTTATAGCAAGTACTACAATAGGCTTGTTATTAGGCTAGGTATATAGGTAATATAAATTAAAGTTAACAACGTAATAATAACTGGTAGAGTAGTTGCCTAATAGATTAACTCTAATTATATTCTAAGAATTATTATAAGGAAGGAACTATCTAGGTAGGGATTAAGGGTCCTTAAATATATAACTATACTCCTATAAAATCCTTCTTATATATAATATATATATACTCTATTTACTCTATTACGGATTATATAGATTTTATAAATTATATAGATTATATTATATAACCTTAGTTACTATTCCTTATTATATAGCTCTATTGGCTCTATTTTGGACTGTGTTTAAATTAACTAACTAGCTTTCTCTAACTCTTCTCTAAGTAGTTATAATATTGTACTTAAAGCGTTTATAATACAATCTCCCTCCTCTTTATCTTTATTTTTAAAGATCCTAAATATCTCTAAGTTATTTACTAGAGGTATAATATCCGTTTAATTAATTTGGTTAATATTATTACTTATTATACCTAAAGCAATTTCTTCTTCCTTAACTGCTTATCGTATTCGCACCGTCGCTGCGATATTATCCCTTAGTAAGATTATACCGTCTCTATATTTTTACTGCTTAAAAGAGGGATTAGTTTATATTACGTTATAAACCTATCTTCGCAATAACCGTTTTCTTACTTAGAGTGTACTAAAGCAAATATTTATTCTTCCTGTAATATTTACTTTATCTTTAACGCTAAATATACGCGACCTATTACTCTAAATAGTTATCTAGTTCCCTAGTTAATTTATCTTAGGGTTTTATATTTAACCTACCACTATATAGCTAGATAATAAACTATCTATTACTTTAGCGGAGTTACGCTATTCTTATAATATAGAGCGAGAGGCCGCTAATGCTTAGTAACGGGCTCTTAAGTCTTATTTTACGGCGTTTACTCGGTTAATCCGTTTTAAGAAGGTTTATAAAAAGGTGCGTTTTAAAAAGTAGAAACTTATAGAGTAAGGTCTATAGGAACTTAGTAATAAAAGAATAAATTTTCCTCTAACTAAAAAGAAAACAGATCTAAGTAGCTTAGCAACTACTCTTCTTAGGTCCTCCTTAGATAACTTATTTTTTTAGCAATCCTTTTTTATTAATGCTGTCTAACCTAATTTCTCCTAATACTCCTATACCTTTCTTATAGCGTTTTTTAGATTCTCTAATAGTTCCTAGGTAGTCTTGTTATAGCCTATCTACTTAACTTTATACTATATTTTATTATTAATATCCTTATAACTAATAATCTTTAAAACTTACTATTTGTCTTTTTCTTACCCTTTATATATATCTGCTTTATAAACTAGTGGCTTAATATTCCTATATACTAGCTCTAGTATCGTAATATACTATATAGGGTAGATCTTTATTTTAGCTAGTAGGTTTAACTTAAACATAACTAGTAAAATTCTTTACTTAATTTTAAAAGGTCCTAGTTTAACGTAGTTTAACTTCTTACTTAGTTGTTAACACTTAAAATTTTTATATAGTAGCTATACTTTATCTCCCTCCTTAAGATCTAGTCCCTTAGATTTCTTAGCGTTATAATACTTTTTTATTCTTTCTTATACCTTCTTTATTAATTCTATAAGGTCTATATAAAGATTTATTAATATCTTTATTCTTTTTTTAGCTATGCTACTTATTTTCTTCGTTTATTATAGTAATAATAATGTCCTTAGCTTATATCTATAATTTGCTTTAAATAGTAATATGCCTATCCCTTCTTATAGTGTTATAGTGTATATAAACTATATAACTAGTAATAATAACACCTAATTATTTTACGCGTAATTAATATAGTGCCTTAAATACTGCTCTAGTGTCTAATTTAATCTTTCCGTTTAACCGTCTATCTGCGGATAATATGCGGTAAAAGTTGCTGCTCTAACTCCTTATTCTGCTAAGAATACCTCCTAAAATACTACTATAAATCTTAGGTCCCTATCCAATATAATCTTACTTAGTACTCTATATTTTATAAATACTTCCTTAATATAGATTCTAGCGACATCTTCTACTAATATTTCTTCTATATATGCTATAAAGTATCCTCACTTTATAAGCTTGTCTACTATTACTAAGATTACGTTATAATCTTATCTAGTAATAGAATTTCTTAACTTTGGTAACTTAATGATAAAGTCCTATAATATAACTTCCTATAGTCTTTCTAGTATTTTAATAGGTTATAGCCCTTTATATAGCTTATACCGTATTAGTTTATTCCTCTAGCAATCTAGATATTCCTTTATAACTTTTCACGCTAGGCCCTAGATTCCGTTAATAATATACTCTTCCTAAAGTCTTAACACTAAGCCTATAGCTCTATTGTGTCCTTAAGTTATTCCTTTATAGAAATCTTCTATAAAGTATTTTGCTATACTTCTTAGGATATACTTTACTTTACAATTCTTATATATATCCATTTATAGATCTTCTAGTTATACTTTTAGAATTCTTTATACCTAAAAGCTTTTTAGTAACTTATAAACCTTATCTAGTTCCTCTTAAGTTACTATAATTTTTAGATAATTATACCTAATTAACCCGTCTATGTCTTTTCGCAGTAAAGCCCCTAATGGCTTTTTATTATTTTGCAGTTTAGCTTTTTAACTTAAAGCATTTGCTTATATATTATCTATACCCTTAGTATACTAAATCTTAAAATAGTATTCTATAAATATCTCTGCCTATCTAACCTATTTTTAATTAAGTTCCTTTATTATTAGGAATCCTATTAGGTTCTTATAATCTATTTTAACTATAAATGGTTTCTTTATGCCTTATAAAAACGCTCTCTATTTCTTTAATACTATAACTATACCTAATAACTCCTTATTATAGATATTATAGTTTAACTCTAATAGTATTATCTTTTAACTATAATATGCTACTAGGTGCTATCTATCTTAATATNTTTATATAAAGTATACCCCTAGTATATAATCTAATACATCTATTTCTATAACTGTCTCTAGCCCTAGTTAATAGATCTTAAGAACTAGCTCCTAGGTAAATAACTCTTTAACCTTTTTAAATAATTTTTACTGTTCCTCTCCCTATACCTATAGTTCTCCTTTTTTTATTAATTGCGTAAATAGTTTAATATCCTTTAACTATTACGCTATAAACCTTCTGCAGTAATTGTAAAACCCTAGAAATAATCTTAGTTACGTAATATTCTCTAGTTCCTGCTAATTTACTATAGCCTTAATCTTCTTTAGATCTATACTAAGTTAGCCTAGTTTAATAATAAATCTAATAAAATTGGTCTTTTTAGTGAAGAATTTACATTTCTTAATTAATACTAGCATCTATTCTTCTTGTAGTCTCTTTAAGACCTATTTAACGTGTTCCCCGTATTCTTTCTTAGTTATTAAGTAGATAATAATGTCGTTAAGATATACTATAATAAATTTATCTAAGTATGCTCCTAATATATTGTTAATACGTTTCTAAAACGTTACTAGTACGTTTATAAGCCTAAATTGCATAACTAATAGTTTATATAGTCCTTCCTTTAACTTAAAGGCTGCCTTCTATTTGTTGCCTTCCTTAATTCTAATCTAATGGTACGCCTATCTTAGATCTATCTTTATAAAGATTTATACATTGCCTATCCTATCTTAGATTTCGCTAATTAAGAGTAAAGGATACCTATCCTTTCTAGTAATGCTGTTTAACTATCTATAGTTAATATATAGTCTTAGTTTACCATTCTTCTTTAGTATAAACAGTACTGGATAATCCGCTAATAACTGCAATAGTCTAATATATTCCTTTTATAAGTTTTCCTAGATAAACTCCTTTAATACTCTACCTTCTTCTTTAGTAAGCTTATAGATTGGAAAGAACCTTAGACTTATTCCTAGTTCTAATTCTATTTTATAGTCTACTCTAATAGCTTTTTACTTTCTAGTAACTATAACTTCTTACTATACTTATTGTTACGGCACTGGCAGAACTTGGCAGAACTTGGCAGAACTTAGCAGAACTTCGCACCGGTAAGTTGCCACAGATTGCCACAGATTGCCATAGATTGCCGTATATTGCGATTACGTAACGCGAAGATCTTATAAAATACCAAACGGCGCTGCTCTTCTTCTCCTTTCCTTTCCCTAGCTTTAGATTCTCGTTTATAGANAATCNAATTATATANGCTTNCGCGACCCTTTTNCNNTNCTTATATNTTAATTAACTAAGTCNCTAANATTATCTAAAGCTTACTNTACTCTTTCTTTCTAAGAAGGAACTTAAATATATCTATAAGAACATAGAATAGGACCCTAAGGACATTACTAAGACCATAAGGACAGGACCTAAAAGAAAAGAACCTATAAGATATACATAGACCAGAACCCCTAAAGAAATTACCCAGAATTACCTAATACCCCTACNACTATNCNANNAANNATAGCAGCAGGTAAAGNAGCTATAGNACCCTNAAATACTTNAGATAAAGAAANAATTAACGTTTTAACCCCCTAGGCGGAGCTTANGGCTGCTAATACTAAAATTAAACAACTGCGAGAGCTGCTTAAAGCTAGAGATACCCCTGTATCTAATAATAAGTTATTATTAAACAACTAAAGACTTACTATAGTCCTTTAGGCTCTATTCTAGCGCCTTAGTAGATCTACTAAGGCCTATATAGTACCAAGGCGGTTAGCAAAGGTTACGGATCCCCTACTACTTATAAACGGAACCAACCCTATATTTAATAATTGGAAGCTTTAATTGCGGGATAAGCTTAAAGTTAATATAAACCACTTCCCTAACACCCAAGCTAAAATGGCCTATATTTTTAGCTATACTGGCGAAGACACCTAGATGTATTTACGCCTGTAATACACTAAAGACTTAGTAAACCCCTTTATCTCTAAAGAAGAAATAATTAAATACTTATCTTCTATTTATAAAGACCCTTTTAAAGTATAAAACGCCTACCTTAGCTATAAAAGCCTAAATATAAAAATAACGAAGACCTTTTTAGCCTTTTAAACCCGCTTTTTATACCTAGCCAGATAGGCCTAGATCCCCTAGGAAGACCTACTACCAGACCTCTTTAATAAGCTTACCCTAAACCTATAGCGGGCCGTATTACCAGCTTATACTATAGTATAGATATTAAAGGAACTTACGGACTATTACCTAGCTATTAACTAAGGCCTCCGTTAAATTAAGGCACGCGCTAACTGGCTAAAAATTAGAAACCTTATAAACTAGGCCGCAAGTACTGCGAGTATAGCCTATAGTACCCCAGCATAATTAGCAACTCCTATAGTTAACCTAGCAGCTAGCCGCGTAGCTACCCCTACTATGGGCCTAGTGTATACCTGGCCTATATATAGCGACCCCTATATATAGGCCCTTAGTAATTAAGGAGCGTACTTTTTATATGGTTAAATAGGCTACCCTATAAGAAACTGCCTAATAAAGGTAAAGATAAATAAGGTCCTATTAATTTAGGAGGATAATATAGAGCTAGAAAAAGAGGAACCCTAAAGGAAGACTTCTCTCTAGGGTTAAAAGGGATTAATATATTATATATCGATCTAGGTTAGCTAGTTAGTAAAAGAAGCTACATTATCCCTTATACTTTATTTCGTAATAAATATTAAGTTTTAACTTCTACTTTAGCTAATTTAAAAGCAAATACCTTTACCTTAATTAATATAAAGTACGCTGCAAAACTAGCTGACTTTTTAAATATACCCCTTAAAGAACTGCCTAAACTAGTTCCTATTCGCGGTTATAACAGACGGATAGGACTATTTATTATAACTATCTTGCGGATCTATCTCCGCGTTAACAGACAAAGGTAGTATAATATCCCCTTCCTTATTATAGACCTTAAAAGCTATAATATAATCTTAAAAAGAAAATAGCTAGCCTATTTAGGCTTATAGCTTAACGTATAGAATAGACAGCTTATCTAGCCCGAAACTATGCCCCTAACGCCTTCCTTTATAAAAGAGATTAGTATTATAATAGAAAACCTTATACGGCTATAGATAAACACCATTTACTAGGCCGATATAATACGTAGGGACCAGGCTTTTAAGAAGGATATATAGCTTAATCCGTAACGGATCTATATACTACGCCGCCCTTAAACTACTTATATCACACTACCCGCACCAAAGACTTAGGAAGTTAGTAATGGCCTAGCTAAGTCCCTAATAGAGAACTTAGGCCCTACGCAGCTATAAAAAAAGGCTAGAAATATTAGATAATATACTAAACTAATAGACTAGAAGAATAACTTGCAGAAAATAGAATATAAGCTAAAGAAGACCATAAACCTTATACCGCAAAATACGGCCTAATAAATATCCGTAAAGAAACCTATAGACCTCCCGCTAGTTAATATCTACTATATTAGCGCTATAGGATTCTACTAAAACCTAGTTTAGCCTAATACTGTTACCTTTATAACTAGCTTATACGAAATTAATTAAATAATTAAAAAGAAAGAAGCCCTAGCCTAAAAGAAAGGCGAGCTTATAAATAAGGAGCTAGTAGAATAAAAACTGCCCCGTTAATACTAGAAATTTAAAAACACTTTCTTTAAAGCAGTGTCTAATATACTCCTACCTTACCGACCGTATAACTATAAGATTAAAATTAAGCCGGATAAGGTAGTTACCCTTAGCTATAGCCCCCTCTAACAGCAATCTANTGCNNAATTATAGGCNATAAAGTAGTATCTTATTAATAACCTAGATAAGGGCTTTATTAAGCCTAGTTAAGCCCCTTTTAACTTACCTATTCTCTTTACCAAAAAGCNAAATAGAGGACTTTGTTTCTNTATTAACTACTATAAGCTTAATAATTTAACCCTTAAAGACCGCTACCTACTGCCTTTACTTAATAAGACTTTAGCCCAAATGAGTAGAGCTAAGATCTTTACAAAGCTTAATATCTACTAGGATTTTCACCAAATTAGGATAAACCCTAAATTAGAAAACCTTACTACGTTTTAGACCTATTATGGAACATATAAATATAAAGTACTACATTTTAAACTAACTAATGGACTAGCTATATACTAACGATATATAAATAACGTACTATTTAACTACCTTAATAACTTCTATATAGTATACCTAGATAATATTATAATCTACTCTAAAAACGAACTAAAATATAAAGAGTATATCTATAAAGTCCTATAACGGCTTTAGGAAGCTAGCCTCTAAGCCAATATTAAAAAGTTAAAATTTAGTGTTAAGCGTATAAAGTACCTAGGGTTTATTATTAGTATAAACGGGATTAAGGCAGACCCAGAAAAGACGGCTATAATTAACTAATAGGTACCCCTAAGGACCGTAAAGAGGGTGTAGTTATTTTTAGGGTTCTATAACTTCTACTAACGCTTTATTAAAAACTATAGTAGGATTACCCGGCTACTAAGCCTACTTACCTATAAGGACCAGCCCTTTTACTTTAATACCGTATATAGGTAGGCCTTTAACGAGCTTAAGAAACGACTGGTCTTTGCTCCCTTACTTGCCCACTTTAACCTAGAATAGCCCTTAATACTAAAAACCGATGCCTTAGATAATATTATAGCTAGCGTTTACTCCTAAAAGCAGATAAATAGAGAATAGCACCCTATTACTTACTATTCGAAGACTATATTAAATATTAAACTAAACTACCCAATTTACGATAAAGAAATACTAGCTATTATCTCTAGCTTTTAGCACTGGCGAGCCTAACTAGAAGGCACCCCTAAGTCTATCTAGGTAGTTTCTAATTATAAGGCCTTAGAATATTTTATAATAATAAAGGCCCTTATAGCCTAATAGGCGCGCTAGGCGGATACTCTATCTTAGTTTAACTTCCTAATTATATATAGGCTAGGCGCCACTAACCGTGCAAACGCTCTTATAAGGCGTAAATAGGATATAAATAACTAGACAGCCGTAAAGATCTTATTATAGACCCAAGCGCTACTATAATTAGAGCACCTTAACTTATAGATATAGGCAGAACTAAATACAGACTCTTTAGATGCTAAAATATACCCTATTAACTCCATAGAACTAAACCTTATTAATAAACTACTGCAGGTAAACCGTACGGCCCCTTCTCTATAAGAGTACCACGAAAAGGCAAAGAATATCTCTAGCCCATAGTCCCTTAAAAGTGGACTACTTAAGCACCGTAAACGGCTAGTGGTAGTAGAGGAACAGAACTTACGGACTTAGCTTATTACTAAAGCATATACCTAGGTCTCTACGGCCTACCCTAAAAAAAATAAGACCTATAAGATTATTAGTAACCGCTACTACTGGCCCGGAATAATTATAGATATTAACCGCTATATACAGAACTGCAATAACTACTATAGGTCCATAATTCCACAAGATAAGACCCTAGAACTATTAAAACCCCTCCTAATACCTAACTACCCCTAGTAATATATCTCTATAGACTTTTATAAGCTACCTTTAGACCGTAACGGATATAATATAGTTATAATCCTAGTTAACCGCTTCGGCAAGCGCCCGTTCTTAATTCCCTATTATAAAAATATTAATGCTAAAGAGGCAGTCTGGCTATATATCCACTACGTCTACTAAATTTACGGACTACTAGATACTATTATATCTGACCATAAGCCGCAGTTTATATTAGCCTTTTAAAATAAGTTTACCTAGATCTTAGGCATTAAGCTAAAGCTTTCTATGGTATATTACCCCTAGATAGACGGTTAAACGGAGATTATAAATTAATACTTAGATTAGAGACTCCGGCCTTTCATTAACTACTTTTAGGATAACTAGGCTAAACTGTTACCCTTAATAGACTATACCTAAGCGACCCTACCCTATAACTCTACCGGATTTGCCCCTATTTAACTAGAAATAGGTTACCTACCCTATATAAGCTTTAACTAGAAAAGACTAGAAGGGCCCCAGACTATACGTAAAAAACTATCTTATAAGGAAGCCTAGTAGTACGCTAAGCGCTTAGAAGAAGCCTAGAAAGTAGCCTATATAAACCTAGAAAAGGCCTAAAAATTAATAAAATAGCAGGCGAATAAGTATAGGCGCGAGCCTAACTTTACTATAGGTGATATAGTCTAGGTTATAATAAAGAACTAGAAAATAAAACGGCCTAGCCGTAAGCTAGACTATAAGATAGTAGGACCGTATAAGATCCTTAATAAAGTAGGCAACTTATACAAGGTTAAGCTCCTAGACTTAATTAAAGTTCACCCTATTTTCTTACCGGATAAGCTATAAAAAGCTATAAATAACCTACTACCTAGATAAAAGAATAAACCTCCCCTACTAATTTAAGTTAATGGCGATAATAAATAGGAAATTAAAGAAGTGCTAGCCTATAAACTTATAAAGGAAACGTTAAAGTATTATATTAGTTAGAAAGGATATAACCTAAACCCCTATATAGAACTTTATAGGTAGTCTCTATAAGCTTTAGAAGTTCTATAGCTATTACCCTAGTAAACCTAGACCGCTAAAGTACCTAGATAAGTAGATAGAATGCTAGTATAATAAAGATAATAAGTTACCAGAAGAATATAAGGACAAAAACGCCCTAGAAATTTCTTAGTTATATAAGGTATTAAAATATCCAGAAACTTTAACCAGCGGTTAAAGTTATCTAATTAGTTAGATTCTCTTGCTAAGACTTTTAGCGACAAAGCCTAAGGGCAGGCTTTTTTAGAGGGGGGGGTAATGTTATAGCACTAGCAGAACTTGGTAGAACTTAGTAAAACTTAGCAGAACTTCGCACCGGTAAGTTGCTATAGATTGCTACAGATTGCCACAAATTGCCGCATATTGCGATTACGTGACGCGAAGATCTTATAAAACACTAAACGGCGCTACTCTTCTTCTCCTTTCCTTTCCCTAGCTTTAGATTCTCGTTTATAGACAATCCAATTGTATAGGCTTACGCGACCCTTTTGCTGTGCTTATATCTCAATTAACTAAGTCGCTAACATTTATAGTATCTCCTTAGTATATAACCTAGTCCTTTTTCTATTTCTTTATAGGTCGCTCCTACTTAGTATTATACTAACTTAGCTTATTATTATATCTTATATTATTAAGTATCTCTAATATTAACTTAACCTATAACCTAATCGATCTTTAGATTATATTTCTGTAACTAAGGTATTTCTAGTACTGCCTTATCATTCCCTAATGGTAATATGTTAAAAGATATCTCAATTTACCTCCCTTTAATGGTTAACTAAATAGGTCCTATTTTAAGATTAATAATGCCTCCTCCGTAGGCTATCAGATCTCCTAAAATTGTTACTAATAGGTAAAAGTACTCCTTTTTCCTATATGGTAATCCCATTCTCTTAATTACTGTAAGTAAAATATAGTTCCTTATTACTCTACTATCTATTAGCGCCTTAAACTATTAATCCTACTATTTAACTTATAGGTTTAGATGTTGTCCTTAAATTCCTTTAAGGGTCTAAGGCTCTACTACTAGTTCTCTTTAGTCCTATAGGCCTCTACTTTTCCTAACTATTAGCTGCTTAATCCTATTTATACTTAGTCCGCTTTTAACTAATACTTAATTTGCTTTTTATCTTTAATATACTATAAATACATGTTCTCTAGGCATTTCTACTACTATTGTCCGTCTAGGTATTTTTCCATAAGGAATCTTCCTAGTTAAAGTATTAAGTCCCCTTAGCTTTACACTTCTACTAGGTGCTAACTATATATATATTTAGCGTTTCTATACTTTACCTCGTTTAGTACTTAATATATTTTTACTAGGTACTTCCGGTACTTATCCTTTAGTGCTCTATATATATTATATATATTATCCACGTATATAATCCACGTTAATTTATAATATACTTAGTGTCTTAGGTTAACTCTTAGCTTATCTTTATCCTTAAGTTTAAATCTCTCTTATATTAATCTAAGTATTATAACTTCGTTCGCAGATATTAAGATTCGCCTTTTACTTCTCTAGTCCTCTAATTACTTCTTTAGATCCTTTAACGTTATAATTAAGGCCTCTTTAATATAACTTATCGCCTTTTTAGTAATTGGGTGGTCTTGGATAACTTTTTTATCCAACTATATATAGAAATCTTCCCACTTATTGTTATATCGTTGCCTATACCACTTTTAGTACAGCTCCTTAAGTGTATACGGCTTATCTATAAAAAAGTATCTTCTTATTACTACGTCATAATAGCCTTTTATATACCGTTCCTTAAACTTAGTTAGAATCCCTAGATCCTCCTCTTATTCTAGTTTAGTAAGCTACTTAGCTTTAGGTGTGCCTATCCTAGGCCTATTAGTAATTCTTTATATAGGTGCTCTGTCCCTTATATAACCTAGTATACTAGATCTCTTATTTAGTTTCTAATTTTGCTATAAGGTAATTCTTACCCTAAACTTCTCTATAGTTTCTTTCTTTTTACGTCTTATAAGTAGATCCTTAAAGTCTTCTTGCTTTTTAATCTCGTTAATAGTCCTTATTCGTGTCTTAAAGTCTTAGTTCTATAGAATTCTTAATTTTAAGCTGGCTTCTGTTTTAAGCTTAGCTCCTACCTTAGTCTAACTAGGCTTTAGTGTTCTTATTTCGTCTTAAGAGTCTTAAATCTTATTTATCTCCTCTTAAGAATCTTATGCCTATAGGAAACTTTGTCCCGAGCTCATTCGTATATCCTTAAACTAAGCTACTACCCTACTTTATTGGTTTTTGTCCATTATGGGTCCTTAGGTATACCTTATCTTGTTTTAAAAATCTTAGTTATCTTTTATTTTATTTTAAGAATCTTAAGCCTTTAGCCTTTTGCCTTTTTTAAGTAATAAATTAGTACTAGTAGTTATCTGCTTACTTAATCCCTATAGGATACTCTTCCTTTTATCTTATAAAGCGATAGATGCCGTATTTAATAGTTATCCCTTAACACGTTAGGGTCCTCAGAGTAAGTGGTCCGTGCGGGAACACCATTTTCAAATCAACGCGTGCGCGTCCTCCAAGGACTCATTTTGGCTGCAGTATATGCAAAATACTGTTCTATAGGAAGGACGACTACTAGAGGCCTTATATTGAGCGACTTAACTCCAAAGATTAAATATTACGAATATCACCAGCCTTATATTCCTGAGTACGGGCACCGAATTCAGGTGATCTAATTGGCTATTCCTTATCGATAACCTGAGGACCCGAATTGACGTATTAAGGGATAATACCCGTTACTAAGCCTCGCTCTATAGCGGTCTTAGTCTCTACTTTTAATATAACTTTTTTAAGGTTTATACGCTTCTAGTAAGCTACCCTTATTGCCTTATTATTTGTAAATGTTTCGCCTACATTAAATTTATTATCCTTAATGTCCGATCTGCAAACTAGTTTATTAGTTCCCTTATATTCTAAGAGTTTTAGCTCTTATAGCTAATAGCTTATACTATACTTAGCATCTTTATAAATTTGGTATACGTTATTATAACAAAACGCGAAACTTCTAATTAAATATTCTTTTGTTCCTCGCAGTATACTATTATCCTTCTATATATATATATCTTCTGCTAATTTAGTTCCCTTTATTATATAGTAACTCTAACTATCTTTATAATCCCTTACAAAGTAACCTTATTTCCTATAATTTATATAAGCTCTATTTTTAAACTACTAACTTTGTTATAGAGTTCGCCTAAACGTCTTCTGCTATTAAGATCCCTAGTTTAGCCTCTACTCTTTAGTCCTATAATTACTAGATCCTTAACCTCTAGGTTTTTATAGTTTTTTACTCCATCTCTTATAGGCTTCTTTAGTACTACTTAGGTCTATTAGCTCTGCACTATACTATAGTTTCTAACTTAGCTTTAGTTATTACGTACTTTACGCCTTATATAATTATAGAACTCTATCCTAGCCTCTTTTAGCCTGTTCCCTTTAGTAGATCTAATTATTAATCTTAATCGCTTAATCTATTAGCTCCTATAAAGTATCCATATCTTTTATTAGGATAATTACGTCCTAGACTTTAGCCTTAAGTCCCTATTTATACTATACTATAAGCACCTTATTATTCTACTTAACTTATATAGCTAGCGTCTAGAACTATATTATATACTTAATTGCTAAGGTTTATTGCGTAATGTCTTAGAGTTTTTTTTCCGCTATAGTTATTAATTCTAGGTCTCTAAATATTTATATAAGTTGCTCCGTAAACCCTTTCTAATTTAAGAATATAAACCGCACCTCTTAATTAGTAGTTGTTATTCCATTTACTTATATTTCTATAAGGTAAGGCTTAAACTACTTAAGTGCTCTTCCTAATAGGAATAGTCCTGTATATGCTATTCGATCTATAGGTATTAGCAGCTTTACCCCTTCCTATATAACTTTAAAATGCATTTACGTAAGAAATCCTTTAAGCTTTAACCTTTCTCCTAAGAATCTCTCTATCGATAGTAGCTTAATCTTTACTACTCCTATCCTATTAACCCTTTCTTCCAGCGCCGCATTATTTGTTATTAGTTAGTTAACTATCTCTTATAGCTATCCGACTGTTACAGGTTGCTATAAGTTAGTATCTACTATACTAGTGTCACCGTCTAACCTTAAAGTAGTTGCCGCCGTTAATGGCGTTATAGTGGCTGCTTTTAGTGGCATATTGTTTAACTTTCTATATTTAATACCGTAACTAGGTAGTAATTATATAACGGAACCTTATAGCAAGTACTATAATGGGCTTATTATTAGGCTAGGTATATAGGTAATATAAATTAAAGTTAATAACGTAATAATAACTAGTAGAGTGGTTGCCTAATAGATTAACTCTAATTATATTCTAAGAATTACTATAAGGAAGGAACTATCTAGGTAGGGANTAAGGGTCCTTAAATANANAACNGTACTNNTATAAAATCCTNCTTNTANNTAATATANNTANNCTCTATNTACTNTATNNNGGATTATATAGATCCTATAGATTATATAGATTATATTATATAACCTTAGTTACTATTCCTTATTATATGGCTCTATCGGCTCTATTTTAGACTATACCCAAATTAACTAACTAGCTTCCTTCGACTCTTCTCTAAGTAGTTATAACATTATACTTAAAGCGTTTATAATATATAGTTGACTATTACTAATATACTTATAGCGGGCGACGTATTAATATTTGCTATCTACGCTAGTATTATAGCTATATTATAGCTATTAAAAAGCTTATTATTACGCTATAAATAAAACATTTAGTAATATAGATTTTAATCCTTTAATACAGCGGCCTTATTATAAAGAGAGCGTAGAAAGTAGAAGCGGCCCTCCTTTACTCTAGCGAAGCCTTTCTTTAATCTTAAGCAGTAAGATTTAGTGCAATTACGGTGCCGTTAAAATCAATTAAGATAGGCAGTAAAAAGCTTACTAGTGTTAACCTATTCTTTATAGCTAAGAGTAGAAGGATATTAAAGATTAGGAGGCCTAAATTAATTAGGATTTATTATAGATATAAAAGCAGCCTAGTGCTTAGTAAAAGCCGCCTTTAATTTACTAGTTAACGGATCTAGCTTTAGGGCTATTAAACTCTATAAGAAGCCATATATATAGCCGCTACCTTATACCTACCACTTATACTAGGACTAAAAGTTAGTGCTATTAAATAGACCTATAAGCACGTGCTTCCTAAATAGATTAAAGCGGCGATATAGCTAGTAAGCAGTAATATGCGGATTGTTATTAAGATTTTAAGAAGCAATTTGGTAGCGTTAAGCCTTATTAGCAGCCTTATATTTATTAAATTAAGGCATATAAAAGTATAGATTATGCTAATATAGATTAGTAGCGCTAAGTATAAAGAATAAAGACCCGCTCTTAATATTTTCAGTATAAGCTATAAGCTTATTTCTCTTCTGCTTCTAGTAGGGCCTAGTGCCCTTAAGCTTCCGTATATACTATATAATCTTATTTAGAACCTAGTTACCCTCACTACTATTTATAAGATTATTAAGCTTATCTAAAGATAGAGTATTTTTATTTAATCGGCCGTAAAGAAAGCGGGTGGCGTTAAGGGCTTGCTCTCTTATAATCTAATTAAATATATAGTAGCGAAATAAGGGGTAGCGGCCAAACTGACTGTCCTAATACTTAAGCATATACTTAGCGTATGTAGCTAGGGTAACTATACGGCTTCGTAGTATATTAAAATCGGCTTTGCCATAAGGAAATAGAGTAAGAAAGGCGCCGCGCATAATAAAGCTAGCTAATTGCTTAAAGAGAGGTATCTACCGCACAGTAGGAACCTCTAGGCCCGCTTATAAGTCTTATTAGTATTAAACCTCGTGACTTAAAAGCTCTAATTTATTAAGGTTAGGCACTAAATTAGGAACTAAAGTATCTAGTACATCGTTATTAAATTCGCCGTCTAGTATATTACTGCCAAGCTTAGTAAGTAGAGAATTAATAGTAGGAGGACGTTATATAGGAGTAGTAAGGTAAGCCATTAGGCCATTAGAATTTAACTCTAACTTATTAATATAAGGTAGCTAACCCAATATAAAGCCATTTTTAGGTAAGCTAGTAAGCCAGGTGCTATATATTTTAATATTACAATAATTAAAATAATTAACCTTTAGAAAGTAAAGCTATAGTAATATAGCAGAGCGCCTTATAGTATACCGCTTAGAGAACTACCAACTTAGGTATTCGCCACCTTTTACTACTATAGGCCTTATAACTAGTATATTAAGTTTAGAAGGTAGCCATAGTAGCTACCTTTAAGTCTTTAGAGTGTTTTGGCTAAAGTAGTAGATATAGCTAGTATAGCGATATTACTGGCCGCGTATACGTATAACTTGTAGATAAACGTATACGCGCGTAATTAGAAGCTCCTCTACTACGGTAAGTATAGGTAGGAAGCCAGGAATAGGCCCCGGATTAAGCCCATTGCTTTCACTAAATAGGGGAAGAAGGGTTAGATCCTTAAGGCTATCGGCGTCCTTAATATAGGCTTTATATATACCTATATTGTTACCCTCTATAGCTAGGCCTATTTAGAACTACCGCTCCTTATAATAACTGCACGTCTCTATACATTTAGCCTATAGTATACTCCTAAACTTCTTAATTCGCTCCCAATTAACAGCCGAAACAGGTGGTAGTATAGCCGTAGTCGGAGCTTGCGCTAGGGTAGGTATTGGCAGTAGATTAGATATAGGAGCTAGTCCTAGCAAGGACGTATTTGGGCCATCTGGAGTACCTCTTCTACTATATAGAGCTTCACCTATGGTATATAGCGGAGGAGTAGGCGAGTAAGCTTCACCCCGCCGATCAAGAATGCGGTGCTCCCGTTGTATTGCCCTAATTGTCTTCCGCCGTTAAGCTATTTTAGGGGTATCTTGGCTATTCTGGCCGCGAGGCAGGAAGGCGTTCTTGGTATCGTTTTCAGGTAGAACAGTTCGCTAGCGCCTTGTAGGACGATTCTCAGTAGTAGAACCTAACTCTATAAGAGCTCTCCGCTTATTTAAATCATACTTAGAGACCTAGAAAAGTAAGCAGAAGTAGAAGTACTATATAGGGAAGACGCGCCTTTAACCGATATAACTGGCATAGCTTTAAAAGCTTCTTTAAAGGGCCGTCTTTGACAAAGTTAAGGCGGGGCTTGCAGATATGGCACTTGTTGCACTTAATTACAGTAGGATCTGCCATATTTATAATATATATAGTGGTATTAATAGAGGTGTCAACAAAAAGGAAGGTGCAATACTAAGATATTTTGACGTTCATAATATTTTGACGTTCGTCACGTGGATTCTGCCACAACTTACCGCGCGCAGTTTTGTTCTAACCAATCAGAAGCTGGCTTGGCAAAGTTTGAAAATTGGGACACCCGGACACCTGATGTGGTGGTGGCGTGGAGAATTTTTTCGCTGGGAGGGTGAGCCCCAACGAAAGCTTCGGAAACGACCACAACGTCTCGGCCTCGGTTATTAACCACATCTGTATATCGAAAACACTACTCGACCACGGCATCTATACCCGGAGTCCCCCTTCCTCCTATACGAATACCTATACAGCCTGACGACCGAACGAGCCGCACGCGGCGACCGACAAGCCGCATACAACGGCGACCGAATAAACCGCATACGCCCTAGGAAGCTTATAATAAGCCTCTTATTCCCTACTCTACCTAATAGCTTAGACTTACCGCGTGATATTCCGTCTTCCTCTATACCTTTAGCTGGGGGTATAGGATAGGGAAGGCGTTATTAATATAGTAGATAGGTGGTTAAAGCGGCCTGCAAAGGAAGAGACAATATTAATGGGCGGGAAGGTGAGTTAATACCATACTAAGACTCGTAATAGACCTATATTAAGAGCCGGGCGATAGGAAGGACAGTAGGAAATGATTTAGGCGTCGCTAGGTAGGCCGTCCTGCATCAGCTCTGTGCCAAGAACTCGTAATAGCTGCTGACTACTACACCAGTTAAACTTAGTTGAACCAGTTGCCAAGACTTCAATATTGATTCAATTAATTCAATTAACTGAACTCTCTGCTTACAAAGCTTTCAATTCAATCAATTTGAAACCTCAGTTGAGTTGAGTTGATTGATTTGCAAGCTTGGGTGTCCTCCCAGAACCGATAAATATTAATACAGACTAGGTCCCTAACGGCCCGTTGAATCTTCCCTGCCTTCGTGGAGTTCTCGTTAGAAGATTCCCATGGATATTCGGATGGTATTTCCTCGCCTCCTCACTCGTCAGACCATGAGCTCCTCGCAAATGCTGTCCGTACTTTTCCCATAAGGCGTATTTCGTCTCCTTCATGCAACCGTAGAACGCACACCGCTGAAGTTCGAAGTCAGGATCATGTAGTGCGCGTACGTGTGATTGCATCGAGGTACGCGACTTCAGCACTAGACCGCACCCATGAGGACATTTTGTATCCTTAAAAAGGTGCATGTTGTCGTAATGAGTCTTGAAGCTTGCTTTATTTTTCAGCCAACGGTTACAGTCAGGGCAACCAACGCGTCCGTTACCCGAAGAGTGAGCTGTGGCAGGTGGAGTTGAATCCGCGCTCTCAGGTAGCTCCGGCGAATTCGTAGCAGCTTTGGACTTGGCTTCATGACCCGCAGTGGTCAACTGTCCGGTAAGGTCTGAGGCTGAGGCATGTGCCATCTCCTTTAACGATGCAAAGTTATCTTTCCGTCGGACCTCAGCTTCAATTTGTTGGAGCCAGTCATCTCCGCCTTGGGTGTCAACAAGAGTCTCTCTGCTCTCTTTCCATATGATATTGCCGCCGCCGTGAAGGTAAAACTCGTTGCTGCAGAAGTGTAATGTAGCAGGACCCCCGTATTTGCGCATTGCCCGAGCAAGTGGCTGTCCTCCCGAATATTTCAAGACTTTCTGGGTGTTTCTCAATAGAATAGTGAAGTCTCCTCTCCTGGTGACCGAAACTTCTTCTCCATCCCAGAAATCTTTCGCCGAATATCTTGTTGCCATCCTCTGGCTGACATTGTCGCCAAATTTTGCAGTGATGACTTCCGCGAGAGACTCACCCCTAACAAAGACATCCTCTGGCCTCTTTTGAAGGTACTTCGTCGCCCACCTAAGAAACGAGGGCTGGTAATCTTCAAGTTCCAGGAACGTACCGGTCTGCTGCTCCTTCTCACGGTATGCCCAGAGATATTGAATATAATTACTAGGGCCGAAGAGGTCGTGCGATCCCATTGTTGAGATGAAACTTGAGTTTTGGCTTTGATCTTTGTTGACGAGCCACATGAAGAAGTTGAATGTCAAATCCTGGGCACCGGCGAAGCTCGTAGTTTGATGGCGGGAGTAGAGGCTCGCTGCTGGATGCTTAATGTAAGTGGTGATTCGCCTCAGCCTATTAGGGCTAAAATCAAGATCGAACTCTAATTCTGTGCCCGGCGAGAGGCGTAGAATAAGATTGCGATATTGCTGGAGTGTTTTTCTGTAGCCTTTCCGAGCGCAACTGCCACCGACAATCAGCCATTTTAGCGGCAAAATGTCGAGAAGAGACTGCGTGAATTGGCTGTGAAGCTTTCTTTGTGCTTCAGTCCATGCGTTGGTAAAGCACCGTCCATTGTCTCGAGAGGCGGTTTCGTCAGCGCGAAAATGCCAGTCAAAGCAGTAAACAAAGTCGGGACTAATGCCTTTCTCAGCAAGTATTTGAACCGTCTTGGACCCATGGTCCCAGAATTCTCCAATCTCTCCATCTCTCGATTGGCAGTGGAGCATGATCCCAACCTCTGCATCTACTGGACCTGATGGTCTCGCCAGCCTGTTGCGAGGTTGCCCAGATTCCGCAATCTCTGCCATATAGAATCTTTCAAGTTCTTGATCGACCAGCAATTTGATCTCCATAGCCGGTGCACTGCTCGGTTTCTCCAAGAACTCCAAAAGCCGGTTAATCTCTGAGGTGGAAAGTTCCGAAGCGGCTGCTTTGGCAAATGAAACAGCGATGTTTTCTGGTGATGTCAGAAATCCTTTGTCACTGAAAGACTGAAGTGGATTGATAACTCCGCTAGAGCCACCTTTTTCGTCACTCGCATAGTGCTCATCGGCTTTTGACTCCATGTATTTCTTCTCTTTTAAGCCGTTATCCAGAATAATGTCAATTTCGTCAATGTTCATTTCTGTGTCTCGTCTCTCATTGGGTTCGAATAAGCTGGTATCCATTAAAGGCACTTTGTTTGCAAATTGAGACAAATGAATCCTCCCGTCGTCCAACCCCGTGCTTGAATCGATTGCGTCAAAGGCCGTCGAATCAATTCCCGCTCCATTCAGCTTGTTTGGGTGTCGTGTATGCCGATACTGAGTGAGAGCGCGGTATATTCTCGACGCCGCATGACTCAGCGTGGCATCCTCGTGGTCAGCCATGTTTGCAGCTTGGTTCGCAATTCATTGATTGGGGCAGCCCTGGTGGGAAATTCGAGCCGGCACTTTCAAGCTAGCTCTTGCGAGCAAAATAACAGTAAGATACGCGATCGTGCGCTAGGTGGATATCGGTGATGGTGTTGAGATTAGGTGGTTGGCAAATAAGCGCGAGGGACCAGAAATGGGACTTGCGTACGACCGAAGAGTCTTCAAGTGCGGAGGTAGCAGTAAAAAGTTCCTGGCCCCCCTGCGCCACTAATAAGCCACTAATAAGCCACCCAAAACGCCACATAAGTAAGCTTGGCGTCCGAATTAGGAAGAAGGTTTGGAGGTTTGGGGCCTCTCTAAGATAAGAAAGTGTAGATAGATGTTGAACGGACGATCAGGAATGAGAACTCTGTTTTATTAAAGAGGGCTCTAGAAGCTCTCTTATATACATCAGGTAGGTCCTATATACAATGACGACGACGTCGTCATGTAGTAGGTCATAGTTAAGAGAAACAGGTAATGAGACGTTCGATGAGATATACGAGCTCAAGATACGAGACAACTGAGACATAGTTCGTATAGACGATCTAGGTCGTCAGACAGTATTACGATGGTAGTAAGGAACTTCGATTTAGGTCGACACACCCCCCTAGCTGCATAGAGCCTTCTGGGCTGCTGTAGAAATACTAAAAAGTTACGATAGTAATTTGGTGTTAAGTTAAAGGAAATCCTCTATATATTTATCTTACCTAAATATTATTTAAATCAAATCAAATTAGATCCTTAATATTAACGAGGTTTAATTACTAAACGAATATCTTGTGCTTTTAACGAGGCAGAGCCTTTGTTAGGCCGTCTGCTATTATGTCCGCAGTAGGCACCTATTTAATATTAATGCTTCCTTTACAAACTTCCTGGCGGAGTTAGTGGTAATAGATATTAATATATTAAAGCTTAGTATTAAGCTCCACGTTGCTTTTAGTTAGTAGTTAAATAGTCTATAGGTTGTCGCAATATATTATTTACTTCTTATTAGGGTTAAATCCAATTTCTTTAAAGAATTGCTGCCACCAAATTAACTAGGTAGCTGCATGCGATAGGGCTAGAAGCTCTGCTTTCGTGCTTAATTTTATTACTAACTTCTGCTTTATAGATTACTAGTTAATTAGTCCCCTAAATAAGGTAAATAGATAGCCTTCTGTACTCTTTCTACTTACTAGATTATTACTAAATAATATATTATTTCCCCTTATAAAGATCTAGTTTATTATATTCTCCTTTAAGTACTTAATCGCAAGAGTCTTGGTCTAATTAAGGTAGGTAATTGCCCTCGTAGTAGCTGCGTTATAAATTAGTAACGGATTTTATAAGAATTCTAATAGCTTACTTGTTACGGCACTGACGCGCGTAACCTGGATAGGGCCTAGTCAGGGGGGTTCGCTTACGTCTTGGCTCCATGTATATAGACGTGTCCTTTCCACGACCTTCTTCTCCTCATCTTGATATCCGGGTCTATAGACATTCCAATTGTACAGGCTTGCATACGTTCTAAACGGCGCTCGTGCCTCGATTGACTGAGTCGCTGTGACATTACTTACTGTTCTCGCTATATCTAGATAAGTAATATTGGCTATATAGAGTATAGATCCGACTTTCCTCTAATAGGCGTAGGTATCCTACTTAGAGGCTTACTCTAGATTAGGCTTAAGTTTCTTAATACCTATTAGAGTATATATTTTGCGATAATCTTTAACTTTAAAGCTTGTCGCAATTTTATTAATATAGAAATCTTAGCTAAGCTAGAGCTTCCTATTCTTTCTATTATAGATAATTTAAATTCTTAAGAACTAGGTAAGGTGTTGGAATATATGGACAGGAATATATGGACAGGTTACGTAGTCACGTGTCTCTGATTAGTCACCCTTATGGTGACTCATCAGCCCCCTACTTAGGCACCGCGATCCTTACGATCCTCTGCTTCTACACCTATTAGACAAGAATCAATTCAACAGTTAATAGGCCAATCAAGTGCACTTGGGTGATACCGACATTGATCAATTTGGTCAACCTCACACGGCTTGTGCTATAGAGCAAAACAAGGTTCACTGCCGCCCCAAGCAGCTTTCGATCGAAAGCAGCATTCCAGTACCTAGCAGCAAAAACCAGCACCCGGCAGCTCCAGCAGCACCCAACCCAGCCAGCTTAGAATACAATAAATACGCAAACGCATTAAAGACATTTCTACAGCCACGCCAAATCAACCCCCAGTAACGACCTCTTTACTGAGCGCCGTACCCAGCTAACAGCACCAAACGTCCAACAGCCCTCGGGCAGTAACCCCAGCAGACTACCTCAGCAAGCTACCCCAGCCAAGTACTACGGCAGCGCTCTAGCCGTACACAGCACACCCAGCTTTTACAGCCACCCAGTATCCAATTACCCAACAGCTTCGCGCAGTACTCCAGCGTAGCGACGCAACTCAGCAGCAAACCAATATCTAGTACGCGTCTTAGCATACAAACCAACATCCCACAGCCTCGTGCAGTACTCCAGCGTTACAGCAACCTAGCAAGCGTCAGCAGCACCAAATACCCAACAACCCAGCCAGCGTTAGCAGCATCCCACAACCCAGCAGCAGCATTAAGCAGCACCCCTTACAACCCCGACACCGTCTGCCGCCTTCCTTGCAAGATCTGCTACGTCGAAAATCACGTTTAATAGCACGCCCCTAAACGCCAGCGTGCCCCCTTCCCTCCTACGGCCTTTGCAAGCCACGAATACCACATCAACAGAGTCTTATATATTGGTGTTTTACGCATAAAGAAAGATCTGCCAGTGTTGGAATGTATAGACAAAGGTTACGTGGTCACATAAGAATTCGTGCCGATACGCCTGCGAACACGAAACCGACAAGACACCGTACCGATCGCCCGCGAACCAACCCTATGACAAGACTCCGTGCTGATCTGCCTACGGAACCGACCCTGCACTGGCACCGTACTGCCATATACCATGGACAAACTGATAAGCGCCGCTATGCCTGCTATTACGATACTGATCGCGCCGATACGCCTGCGATCTACCGACCAAATAATCCGTGCCTATACGCCTACGATTAACCGACCGACTGATAGACAAGCTCTGTGCTTGACCACTATCACTACCGCTGCTGGTACCGTACTTACTACCCGAACAGACTATTGCTGCTTCCACCTCCAGCTAAACCGACACCTTGCTGCCTTGCTGCCTTGCTGCCTTCCTACAGCGCCACAAGCATAAAGAAAGAACTGCCAGTGTTGGAATATATGGACAGGAATATATGGACAGGTTACGTAGTCACGTGTCTCTGATTAGTCACCCTTATGGTGACTCATCAGCAGCCCCTACTTAGGCACCCGCGATCCTTACGATCCTCTGCTTTCTACACCTATTAGACAAGAATCAATTCAACAGTTAATAGGCCAATCAAGTGCACTTGGGTGATACCGACATAAGGTTACCTAGGTCCTTTATCTCATACTTTTTTATAAGGTGCTCCTTAAAGGTTTAGAGCTTAAGTAGGTCTTTCTTCCTAAATATAGCTGTAATATTATTGACGTAGAAGAAGACTATTAGCTAATCGTTGTAATATAGGCAAGGCTCCTCCGCCACTAGCTTTAAGCCTTCCTTTTTTAGCGTTATTGTTAAGTTACCGTGCTATAGTAGAGGTAATCGCCTTAATCCATAGAAGGCTCTTTAGAGAAGTAGGCACTTGCCCTTAATTAAAAATCTATTTAAATACTTAACGTATACAACCTTATTAATTATACTATTTGCGAATATATTAACAGCGTCGCCTTACTAGCAGTCTAGGTTAAATATTATAATAATAGCCATTAAGGCTCTAAACGATCTTGCTGCTAAAGTTATAGTATAGGTGTCCTTATAAACTAACTCTTATAAATTACCTTATATATAAAGACGAGCTTTAAACCTCGTTAAATATCTGTTAATATTAGTCTTATATATAAATACCTAGATAATAGGCACTGTTTTAGTATAGATCGCCTTATTAACGACTTAAAACGTTCCTTAATTTTAAAGGTCCGTGTATTCCTTTCGGGTAGTAGCCGCGAACTTTTCCTTATATTAATGTCTTTAAAGCTCCTTCTAATTCCTAGGCAACAGTAGGAGCTAATTATAGTATAGCTTTTTGTAAAATATAAGCCCTATATTAAAGGCTAATCTTTAAGCTAGAAGGCTTTAGTCGGTAATATTAGCAAAAAAGCCTACGTAGATCTTTAATTGTCCTTTAAGTCTCTTTCCTTTAACCACGTTTTACTCTCCTACATTACTATTAATCTTCTTCTTTAGCTTAGCTTTATTAGTCGGAACTATAATATAGTGTAGCTTCTTTACTAAGGTGTTTAAGGACGGTAGTAGAGGCTCTAGTAAGTTAGGTTCTAGTATCTTATTTAGGGTAGGAAGCCCTAAAGTTAAGTTATCTTTAGAGCTTAAATCTAGTTGCTTACTACTTTTGGTATTAGGCTCTTCTTAATTTCCACTAGAATCTACCTGTTGTTTTCCTTTAGTATTAACTTAAATCTCGTCTAAAGTCTTATTACTTTTATTGCTTTTATTAAACGACGATTCTAATTTATTTTGGAGGTTTTATATCTAATAGACATTAATTATTTCTAATATTTAGTTAGTCCTTACTTAGAGTATATTTGCTAGATCTAGCTATAAGTTATTATAAAGCAATTGCTTATTAAATTATACATCTCTTATTCTAATGACCTTCTTCTAACTAGAAATGTAGATTTAAAAGATATTTATCAAATTGTACCCTACTAGATATCCTATATGGGCCCTTAGCGCGAGCTTGTTTAGGCGTAGAATATTATACTTAAGAGGATAGGCCCTATAGCTATAGACTTATAGGTAACTTATATTAGGTTTTAGTGGTGATATACCTATTACTAACTAGATATTCTTATAGGGTATTTACTACTTAAGTCCTTTACTAGGCGTCCGATTAAGTAAATAGGCAGCTGCCTTAAAGACTTTAGGCTATAGCTCTTTTAGTAGATAGGCTGCTACCCTTACATATTAACCCTTTTGTATAATTACCCCCCTAGAACGTTCCGCTGGACCGTCCTAAGACTAGGTATTAGGTGCTAATCTTTTAAGAATAATTCCTTATTTAGCTGCTTATTCCTTAAATTCGCCTATAAAAGACGTCTTTTTATTTATATAGATTATAGCTACCTTAAAGCCGTATTGTTTTTTAATAATATTGTAATATTTGATAACTATTTTAGTTAGGGACGACTTCTTAGCCATCGTTTCTACCTTATTTATCCGTGTTATATTATTAAGGAAGTGTACTGCGTACTTATGGCCATTATATACAATGATTCCAGGTATTAAATCTAGGTATATCCTGTAAAAAGGAACCGCTAATTAGGTCGGTTTCCTTCTTAATACCACCTCGTAAGCTTTGCTTACTCTACACGACTTATATTCTACCGTTAAGGGGCCTTTTAAAATCGCCCCTGTTACTAACTAAGGTAGTTACTCTATTGCTTCTTTTCCTATATGGCCTAATCGCTAGTGCTATATATGGCCTTCCGCCTGATTTAGTAGAGGCTTTAATAAATGCTTTACTAGCTTTAATTAAGTTATAAATAAAGCCTCTTATAAGTCCTTTAGCTTATTATATTTAACCGTTTTCTAACTATAGTGGTAGCTATAGCGGAAGTACGTCTTGTTGTCACTAGAGAAGATAGTATTCTCTTTATTGTTCTAATAGACTCCCTTATTATTAAGCTTTTAAAGGTATACTAGGTTAGTATAAAAGCTTAGTACATAGGCTACTTATAAGAGCTGCATCTATATCTTGCCTATTAGGCGGTTAATTGTAACTATAGCTGTGCTATAGCCTACGATCTCTTCTATATTTAATCCTGCGTAGAGCCGATCTAATATAGGCTTAATGTCGCTGATAAATCTAGCTTAATTATTAACGACGTATATAGTGGTTCCTAAGTTGAGGATAAAGCTGTCTCGAAGCTTGTAATTAGAGGTTATGTTATAGGCTCTTGCTTAATAAACGGCAAAGGTACCTCCACTAGGCTCTTAAGAGCTCTACTTATTGCCATCCTTTAGCTTCTTATTAGCTTAATTATTCTTTTTAATTTGCTTAATACGAGCCTTAATTTTAGGTGTTATATTATCGATTTTCTTATCTACCTTCTTCTGGATTTCGTTACTAGGTTTAAACCAAGATGGGTAAGGAATTAACTCTATAATATACTAGCACTTGTTAAAGTAGTGACGCTTTCCATATAGGCACTCTAGTGCCCATTACTTTTCCTTCTTCTACTTATCTGCTAACGATTAAGGTTTTAATTTAGGCTTTAAATTTGGTGATTTGTCCTTAAAGGTAACTCCAAATGATCCTTCTTATGGGGTTTTGCCCTTCTGGGCAAGGTCCGTATAACGGTAGTTTTAGTATATTTTAACCAGTTTAAAGAAGGTAGAAAGCGTCTTCTTCTCCCACTTACGCTTATTAAGCTCGTTCTTCCAATATTCTAACTAGCTTAGTATAATTAATTTAACTACGTATATAAAGTCTTTTACTAAACAATTATTATCTACTTTAGGTAGAGCTTGCCCCTTATACTTAGTATATACCTTCTCCTACTCTTATAACTAGATCTTAAAGTTCTGGTTTTAAAGCGCCTTCTTAAGCCTTATATATTAAGTAGCTATTTAAAGCTTTTAGGTATAGTTAGTCAGAGTAATTCTCTTCTTAAGAGATACCAAGACGTTATAGGTGGTGGTGCATTTAAATATATAGATAAGGTAGGTACGTAAGATAGAGCTTAGGATATAGCTACGTAATATATTAAAAACTAACAGCTGTTTTCTATATAGCTTTATATTGTCCCTATAGTCGGCTTTAAGCGTACGGAGCTTCTCCTTCTCCTTCTTATCTAGGTCCGCGAGCTTTATCTTCCCCTAGCTATTAGCATCCTTAGGTAAGGCACAAACAGGTTCTTTAAGCTGTGGTAGATTAATCTTAGGTGTTAATAGGTTAATATACTTCCAGAGACAATTATTATTTACTTTTAACTTAATAACCTTAATCTATTTATCCTAATTGTTTAGGCTTATAAGGATAACGGATAATATAATAACGGGAGGGATTTCTTATTAAGAAGTCATTATAGGTAGTTATCTATAATTAAGATAATAATTAGAATTAATAGGAATAAAGGCTTTAGAATTAAAGATAATATAGTAAACGGCCTGGGCTTATAAATATTAAATGGACGATTAGGAATAAGAACTCTGTTTTATTAAAGAGGGCTCTAGAAGCTCTCTTATATACATTAGGTAGGTCCCAAATACAATGATAACGACGTCGTCATATAGTAGGTCATAGTTAAGAGAAATAGGTAATGAGACGTTCGATAAGATATATAAGCTTAAGATACAAGACAACTGAGACATAGTTTATATAGACGATCTAGGTCGTTAGATAGTATTATAATAGTAGTAAGGAACTTCGATTTAGGTCGACAATAGATAATATTATAATTAACACCTAAGTAGTATAAGCATATACAATATAGCTAAGATCTACCTCTAGCGCCTCTAGAACTACGCTAAAATCCTTAACGCTATCTACTAATAGAACTACTTAATAAGACATTTATTAGGCCTAAATAGCCGTATAAATAGATGTAGGAGCTATAGCAATAGGCTAAGTTATTAAAGAAGCTAAAGGGACGAGGTGGAAGGCGAAAGAAGTAATACTATAGGTATTACGGACCTTATATTAGTAGTAGTATAGCTACTAAGAAGAGGTATTAGAGGTCCGGATTAGGCTTAGCATAACCTCAGGTTACGTACAACTCCCTAAGGTCCGCGACATATCGTCTAAATATTTCCCCCCCCTTTTAGTAGTGGCCCTTACTTTTTAGACGCGTTTTTAAGGCCTAGGTTAGTACTAGGTTAGTATAGAGGGCCTTAACGCGCCTTTAACCTTACTATTGCCTTAATAATCTATTTTCTAACCCTCTTCTATTTTTATACCCGCGCTAGCTTTATATAGGGCTTCTAATTTTATATAAAAAGGCCTATTATAATTATAATTATATAATATAGAGCCCTCTTCTTCTCTTTTAATATTTACGTGTTTGGTAGCTTTATTTACCTATACTACGCTTATATATCTTCTCCCTTACCTCTTAAGGATATAGAGTCTTTTAAAAATCTTCTTACCCTATAGTCTACTTTACGTTAATAAAAGCCCCTCTAACCTCCTCCCCCTATAGCCTCTAGAGCAAATTTAAGGCCTAAATAGTACGGCTATATAATATTTATAAGGCCTAGCGCTTAAAGAATACTATAAGGGCATATAAGCTAAAGTAGAAAGAGTAGGAAAACTAATATATAAGACTAGAAGGTAATATAGACGGTGCCTAGGTAATAGAAGATAAGCTTTACTTATTTTTAGAGCAGTAAGTTATTAACTAAAAATTATAGGCCGCTAGTTATTAAAAATAGAAGTTAAAACGGAAAGAGATATAGAAAGATAGTAAGTAGGTAAAGAAGATGTAGAAGACAGCTAGGTAGGTAAAAAGGCAGCTAGGGGGGAAAACGGCCGTAAAGGTAGCCGCAGCTATAGCTATAGAAGAGGAAGCTATAAAGGAGGAAGGGAAGATATAGGATAAGGAGGCCCTAGACGCCCTATCTAATAAGATAGTCTAATACTTAATTATAAATAGCTACGTCTTTACTATTACTGAGCTTTATATATAGTAGTTAAAAGGTAAAGCCTTACTACCGCTATAAGGGGCAAAGCTCTTAGTAGTACTAGATAGCGTCTACTATAATAAGGACCGGATTTAATATATAAACTTTATTAATTAAGGCCTATTTATAATTACTAGCGGCTATAATATTAAAGGTCTTAAAAAGGCAATTACTTAGTGCTAAAAGATAGCCTCTAAAATACTAGGTTTAGTTAAGTCTTACCTTTAAACTATGGCTAAGCATTTATTAGGTTTATATATTATTACTACTATATACCCTATCTAGTCTATATAGACTATATATAGCTACCATTTTCTAACTTATTTTTTAGGATATACTACTGTTACCTAAGGTAAGAGTAGATAGGATATTTAGCTTACTAACCTTATCCTTATTAAACTAGAGAATAAAGGGCCTAAATTAAATAAGTTAGTACTATATATAGTTATATTAATAATATAGGGGAAGCAGAATTAGTATAGTAAGGTTAAGTATATAGAATATATATAGAACACTAACCCTATCTCTACCCTCTCTCTATAATAGCCTTCTACTTCTTTAACTATTAGGGTAAAAACGGCGCTAAAAGCTTCTTATTCTTTTAGTAGCTAGAAAGCTATTATAACCTATATATCTTCCCTAGTAGTATTAAAGTACTGTAATAACCGTTAAGCTATTATATATAGTTTAAATAAATAAAAAGATATTTTAGGGGGTAGGGATTTACTTAAAGGAGAAAACCTATAGTGCCTATAAGTAGAGCGTTTAGTATACTAAGCTTAGTAGTATTAAGGAGACCTAAATTAAATAGGCTAAATACTAGAATATGGATATAATAATGGGAGCCTACCTTAGCTATCTACCCTATATATTTATATGGTCGATTACCGGCTTCCTAAAGAAAGAAAAGGGCTACTTTTTTTCCTATACATAAGAGGTGCTAGGGGAGGCCCTTTATTTAAAGATATGGCCTAAGACTAATATCTAGCTAAAATATATAGAGACCTACTACCTAAAGAGGGTTAATAATAAGGTTATATAACTTAACCTTATAGGCTTAGGATTTCTACGCCTTTTCTATACATTTAGGGTAATCCTATTATAGAACTTAGTAATTTTACGTAAGCAGTTCCTGCTCTACCCTTTATAGAAGGACTCCCTCTTTAGTTATAAGGAGTATTAAAGGTTTACTATATAGGTAGACAGCTTATTAGCTAGCGTAGTTATACTAAATAAGATAATAATACGGAAATATTAGCCCGCCTATAAGGCTGTAGCTAAGCTAAAATATAAAGCCGCAATTTTAAAGATAAAGGGGGTTTAATTATATATATAGACGATTTTAAAACGCCTTAGCGAGATAAAAAGGTTATTAGTATTATTCGCACCTATATAAATCTAATAAGGAAAGACAGGCATTTAAATAGGGCCTATAGAGTCTATATATCCGTCTTTAGGCGGCTCTATACTTATACCCGTACCTATATTTATACCTATATCCATATTTATACTTAGGTCCGTTTCTAAATATATTAATAACTAAATTCCATTTTTAGATAAACCTTCTCCCGTATATTTAACCCCTAAAGAGATATTAAGGGGTCCTTAACTATTTACTGCCGTAGAGCCTACTTAGCCGTCTACTATAATGTCTATTATACCCCTACCATAGCTACCGTAAGCTAATACTTAGCCTCTTTTATTTATCCTTAACCTATAGGCGCCACTAAGGAAATATAAAATACTTTAGGGCGGTAATTTAGTGTTCTAGCTCTAGGCTAAGTGGACTTTAAGGCTAGTAGGTAGGCTGTTAATTAAAGCTCTTAATTATTGCTAGGGGTTATACTAGTGGGTTAATAGCAAGGCTATATTCTACAGCTATTACTATAGAATAATTAAGGATATAAAACGGCGCGTAAAAGATAGTATGGCAAGAGATAAAAAATAGGCTATTAATTAGCTAAAACAGCTATAAGGCCGGTATTCTTTAGATTAGCTTTATAAGAATATCTAAATAATTATTTTACTATAGTAACTAAAACGCCTTAATATAAGGGCGCGAAGAGATTTTAGGGAAGATTTAAAGGAATAATATAAATTTTATCTAAATCTAAGAGTATATAACTCTTGCTAAGAATAAAACGTTATATAAAAAAGAGAAAGGAATAATAAGAGAGTTATATAATTAAATAGCTAGGGGCTTAGTAGTTAATACGTACGTATATACACACGCGGTCTTTAATAGACTTTAGTAAAATTTAATTAATTGAGTAGAATTTAGCAGAAGTTAATTAAGTTAGTAAAATTCAGTAGAATTTATTTATTAAGTATTTTGCTAAGATATTTCTACTATAACTAGGCTAGTCCCATTATAGTACCCCCCCTCCCCCCCTTTAGCTAAAGGTTTAAAATAATTTAATTTAGTTAAGAATTTTATTATATATTATATTTTTACGTTAAGTAGTAGTATAGAGTTTTACTAGTTCTAATTATAAAATAAACTAATTAGGATTTTCTATCCCTAAGATAGAAAATTACTATTAGCTTAGTGTCGGGAATGAGGCAAGCGGTCGTCACGTGACGCCGCGGCACTAGCGTAGCGAGGAGTCTTAGGCTCCTCGCCCTTCCTCATTCCAATTAATAAGCTTTATTAACTAATATCACTGTAACCTACTCAAGTAGTCGTTATTGGTGAGTTACCCTATATAACTAATACTAATTAGTAATTAAATACACTGTCAACTATAGAGCAGCTAGGTTTTTAAATAGAAGAGATAGTCTTATATAGGGGTGCTATATACGCTTATATAGAATAGATCCCGGCGATACTATACTACCTTAAACTTGCGGAAAACTAGTAATAGAAGTATTACTAAGTACTAGGAGATACTAAGTTACGTCTATTATATAGAACAACCGCGTTTACGAAGATTTGGTTAAGTACTTTAGGTTGGAAGTATTACTAAACCTAAGGTCCTAAGTTAATGTCTAAAACGCGTTAAACAACCACCTTAATACCCTCCGTATACCTTCGTAGACTATAGGATTACAATTACTACCTAATTATACATTAAACAACCTTTAATAACAGCTATTATGGCGTTAACTTACCTAAAGAAGTATAAGGACGATATTAACCTAGAGATATAGAACACCGATATAACTAACCTTAAAGATATTAATTAGCAAGACTTAAATAGATTCTTATTATACTGTATAGTATACTATAAAGACAGCAAATACAATAATACTGTGCTATAGTACTGTATAAGGGAGGACTTTATTAGGTAAATAAAGGGAATATAAACTCCTATAAAAAAGGATATTATATAAGACTTCCGTAACTTCTTATAGGAGTATAAAGTNTTNATACCTATAGANGGGGGTACTATTAGAGANAATATTTAGGAGNAGGTTATTAANATAAAAGAAGAGCACGAATAAACTCTATAAGAGATTAAGCACTAACTACGCACTATAAGGAAGCTTAACTTATGATAGAACCTAAGCAATATACCTTTAGAGACGAACCTACCTCTGCCTTTAACTTCTCTATATCTAATTTAACCCGTAACTTTAACGTTAGATACTATACCCTAATAAAAGTAGGCATAGGATCCTATTGCTTTATAATTTAACAACCTTTAGACTCCACTAATTAAACCTACGTCCCTACTATAGCCTGTAATACAACCCCTACCCCCTCTATCTTAATCTTAAATTAGAGGTAGTTTAAAATTACTTATAGAGCTTACGAAGCTCTATTTAGATTAAAAGAAGAAGTTTAGTAGGGAATTATATAATGTTCTTAATTTAAAACTATATATCTTCTATAACTATTGCTAGAAGGTAGAAATAAAGTCTAATTAATACTATAACGCCTATTCCGTTATGCTTAAGGGCTAAGCTAGTACCTTCTATTATAATTATTTAGTAGGAAAAGAATATAATTTTAACCGCATAATATATAAGTTAAAATGCCACTTTAAAATAGAAGAGAATATATAGTAGTATATATTAGAATAGAGAGAGACTACCTTTTTAAAAATTATCGCTATAAACCTAGGTGTCCCTCAACTTAATTATCTTTAAAAGCTCTTTAATTAACTTTAGATAATTTAGCATGGTTTATCCAAATCATATTAAGAGGATTTTAGCCTACGTAATTAAGTTATTAGCGTATACTAAGGTATTAAAGAATGTAACTTTGCTCTCTTTAACCCTATAAATACTTATAAAGGTATATATGCTTAATTAAGATCTTTTATTAGCACCGCTCTACGCTCTTAAAAAGTATAGTAATTTAACGCCTAATTCTAACCTACTTTAATTAACCCGCCTAACTAACATAATTATAACTAGACTAATTAAATATATAGTGGCCGTAGTAAGTAATATAGTAAAGGGTATAATTAACGACTATAAGGTAAAGGTAGAGGTCCTTATAGAGGTTTATTTCGAAGTAATTACTAAAAGAAGTGCTACGTTTGTGAGAAACCAAATTACTAGTTAATTAGGCATTCTTTTAATAAACGAAAGGAGGTATATAATAAGTTTCGCTAAAGTATAAGAAACGTTGGAAATTATAAGGCTACTATAGCCTACTTTTAAAGCTTCTTAGTTTAATATAAAGGCGTAGAAGATCTTAAGGGTAAGGTTAATAAGGCTAAACAGCTCCTTATAGATATAGAAATTAAGAACTACTCTCCTAACTAATACTTTACTAAGTATAGTAAGGTAAATAGTATATAAACCGTTACTGTTCTTAATAACTAATCTACGCTCCATTCTATTATAAAGTTAGATATATTTAATAAGCTAAGGGAGAGTTTTATATTCTCCTTTAATAACAGATACTTAGCGAATATCTTTTATAATATTATACCAGATACTAAAGCTGTAGAAGTATCTATAGTAGGAGAACCTTAAGTTTAAGCCCTTTAGCAGCTTAATAGCTCTATTTAGATTAACTATATAACGGTAGGCTAATATATAATTCGTTTTAGTAAGGGTACTATAATCTCTTTTAGCACAATTAAGGTCTAAACTCCCTTAGGGTATATTACTTTCTATATTATTCTTACAAATACCCCATTTCTATTTTGCATTAAAGATATAAATAGATTAGGCGTTAAGCTTAATAACCTTAAGAATATACTTATTTAGGGAGATAATTAGGTGCCCGTTATACGCAAGTAGGGTTACCCCTAGTTACTCCTTTATTAACTAAAAAAAAGTGTTGCTTAGAGCTATTTAACTAAGTTAGAGTTACGTTAATTACACCATTGTTTTAGCTACCTATCTATTTACTAATTACTTAGGGTTTTTTAGTAAGTAGGTTATAAAGTTAAGGTTAAGGCAATTAATGTTAGCGACTCGGTCAATCGAGGCATAGGCACGGCAAAAGGGACGCGCGAGCCTATATGATTGGATTGTCTATAAACGAGAATCTAAAGCTAGGGAAAGGAAAGGAGAAGAAAAGCAGCGCCGTTCGGTGTTTTATAAGATCTTTACATCACGTAATCGCAATATGCGGCAATCTGTAGCAATCTGTGTGTTACAGACGCTTTAAGTACAATGTTACGACTACTAGGAAAGGAGTCGGAAGAAGCCAGTTAGTTGATAAGAGCACGGTCCAAGATGGATCCGGTAGAGCCATATAACGAGGAATGGTAACTAAGGTCACATAATGTGATCTATATAATCTGTAAGATCTATATAATCTATAACAGAGTAAATAGAGTATACGTACATTACGTATAAGAAGGATTTCATAGGAGTACGGTTGTGTATTTAAGGACCCTTAGTCCCTACCTAGATAGTTCCTTCCTTATAGTAATTCTTAGAATATAATTAGAGTTAATCTATTAGGCAACCACTCCACCAGTTATTATTACGTTGTTAACTACTATCTTTACATTTCCTATACACCTAGCCTATTAACGAGCCCATTGCAGTTCCTGCTACAAGGTTCTGTTACATAATCACTACCCAGTTATAGTATTAAATACAAAAAGTTAAACAATATGCCACTAAAAGCAGCCACCACAACGCTATTAACGGCGGCAACTATATTAGGGTTAGGGGGTAACACCAGTATGGCGGACACCGACTTGCAATAACCTATAACAGTAAGACAGTTACAAGAAATAATTAACTAGTTAATAGAGAATAATGTAGTACTTAAACAAAGGATTAACGGGATAGGCGTAGTAAAGGTTAAGTTACTATTAATTAAAAGATTCTTAGAAGAGAGATCGAAGCTTAAAGGATTTCTTATATAAATGCATTTTAAAGTTATATAAGAGGGAGTAAAGCTAGCGACACCTATAGATTAAATAGCGTATACGGGGTTATTCTTAACAGAAAGAGCACTTAAATGGTTTAAGCCTTACCTTATAGAGATATAAGCAAACGGAATAATAACTACAAACCAAGAAGTATAGTTTATATTTTTAAGCTAGAACGGATTTATGGAATAACTTATACAAATATTTAGAGACCCGGAGGCAGTAACTACAGCGAAAAGAAAACTCTAAAATATTATATAACGAACCTTAGCAATTAAGTACACAACACAGTTTTAAACATTGGCAATATAAGTTAAGTGGAATAATAGGGCGCTTATAGCATAGTATAAGCAGGGACTTAAGGCTAAAGTCTAGGACGTAATTATTCTAATAGAAGATGCGGATACCCTAAGGGAACTAATAGATTAAGCGATAAAGATTAATAATAGGATCTACCAAAGGGAACAGACTAAGAGAGGTTAGGACAGAGTTTTATAGTTATATAAGACGTAGAGTACGCAACGACTAAAGCTAAGTTAGAAACTATAGTATGGCGTAGAGCTAATAGACCTAAGTAGTACTAAAGAAGCCTATAAGAGATAGAGTAAGAAACTATAAAAACCTAGAGGTTAAGGATCTAGTAATTATAGGACTAAGGAGCAGAGGCTAAACTAGGGATCTTAGTAGTAGAAGACGTTTAGGCGGACTCTATAGCAAAGTTAATGGTTTAGAGATAGAGCTTATATAAATTGCGGAAAATAGGGTCACTTCGCAAGGGATTGTAAAGATGGTTAGAGTTACTATGTAATAAAGGGAATTAAACTAATAGTAGAAGATATATACGTATAGAGGGACGATAGTGCACTATAAGGAACAAAGGAGTGTTTAATTAGAAGTTTTACGTTTTGTTACAATAACGCATACCGAATTTATAAAGACGCCAAGTACGGCGCAAGCTATTAGCTATAGGAGCCAAAATCTATAGAATATAGAGGAACTAATAAACTAGTTTGTAGATCGGATATTAAGAACAATAACTTTAACATAGGCGAAACATTTTATAACGATAAGGCAACGAAAGCAGCTTACTGGGAGCATATAGACCTTAGAGATATTATACTAGAGGTAGAGGATAATTCCACTATAAAATAGGGAACATTAGTAGGGATTAAGACCCTACTAGATACGATATCTATCGCTTTATAAGACGTAAGAGAAGTAGGATAGCAAACTACTTCGGCACTTAATAAAGGTAAAAGGCCAAAGGCTTAAGATTCTTAAGACGAGATAAAAGACGATTAAGATTTTTAAAGTAAGATAAGGCACACCTAAGGACCTATAATGGACGAAAACCGATAGAGTAGGGCAGTAGCTTAGTTTAAAGATATATAAATGAGCTTAGAATAAGAATTCCTAACGGCATAAGATTCTTAAGACAAGATAAGTGAGATTTAAGACTCTTAAGATAAGATAAGAACACCACAGACGCCTAGTTAGACTAAGGCGGGAGCTAAGCTTAAGTTAAAAGCAAGCTTAGGATTAAAGAATCTAAGGGACTAATAATTCGGAGCACGAATTAGGACACCTATAAGTAAGAGGTAAGAGGCTTCTTTATAGATTAGAGAATCTGCAATATAAATAGCAGTTAGACTAGGAGATAAGTATATAGACCCAGAGGACCTACCAGGAGAACGCAGTGTTTAGCCTAAAGATTAAAAAGTCAATATTAAGATTAAGAAGCAAGATGACTTTAAGGATCTACTTGCGAGATATAAAAGAAAAGAAACTATAGAGGAATTTAGAGTAAGAATTACCTCATAGCAAGAACAGAAACTAGATAAGAGATTTAGCATATTGGGACGTATAAGGGATAGAGCGCTAGTACGAAGAATTACTAATAGACCTAGAATAGGCACACTAAGAGCTAAGTAGCTTATTAAACTGGAGTAAGAAGAGAATCTAGGGATTCCTACTAGGTTCGAGGAACGATATACTAAAGGCTATTATAACGCAGTAATAAAGAGATATTTCCTTACGGACGAGCTATACACACTTAAGTAGCTATACTAAAAGTGGTATAGGCAACGACACAATAATGAGTGGGAAGATTTCTATATGTAATTAAACGAAAAAGTTGTCTAAGACCACCCAATTATAGAGAAGGCTATAACTTATATTAAGGGAGCCTTAATTATAACATTAAAGGATTTAGAGGAGTAATTGGAGGACTAGAAAAGTAAAAGGCGAATCTTAGTACCCGTAAACAAAGTCGCAACGCTTAGATTAATATAAGATAGGTTTAAACTTAAGAATAAAGATAAGCCGAGAGTTAACCTAAGACATTAAGCACATTATACACTATTATGGATAGTATACGTGGATAATGCATGCAATATGCATAGAGCACTAAAAGATAAAAATCGAAAGTATCTAATAAGGATATATTAGATAACGGATAAGGTAAAGTATTAAAATGCTAAGTATATATATGGTTAGCACCTAGTAGAAGTTTAAAAACAAGGGGACTTAATACTTTAACTAGGAAGATTCCTTACGGAAGAATACCTAGATAGATAATAATAGTAGGAATGTCTAGAGAACACCTATCTATAGTATATTAAAGATAAAAAGCGAACTAAGTATTGGCCTAAGTTGGACTAAGTATAAATAGGATCTAGTAGCTAATAGTTAGGAAAAGTGGAGGCCCACGGGACTAGAGGGAGCCAGTAGTAGAGCCTTAGACCCTTAAAGGAATTTAAGAACGACACCTAAATTTACGAGTTAAATGGTAAGATTAACAGTTTAAGGTATTAATAGATAGTGGAGTAATAAGGAACTATATCTCGCTAATAGCAGTTAAAAGAATGGGGTTATTATATAGGCAGAAGGAACGTCCTTACCTATTAGTGACAATTTTAGGAGATCCGATAGCCTATAGAGGAGGCATTATTAATCTTAAGATAGGACCTATTTAGTTAACTATTAAAGGAAGATAAATTGAGATGTCTTTTAATATATTACTATTAAGGAATAATAAGGCAGTATTAGGAATGCCTTAGTTACAGAAATACAATCTAAAGATCGATTAGACTATAGGCCAGGTCAATATTAGAGATACTTAACGCCGTAAGATGCAATAATAAGCTAAGTTGGTATAGTACTAAGTAGGAGCAACCTACGAAGAAACGGAAAAAGGGCTAAGCTATATACTAAAGAGATACCACAAATATGGCAAGAAACTATAGTTACCTAAGAGTAAAAAGCTATTAAAGTATATAGTATGGGACTATAAAATAGAATTAGAACTAGGAACAAGTCTAAGGTTCTTTCTAATTTATAAGCTTACCGAAGAAGAAGGTAAAGTATTAAAAGAGTTTATCTAAGAAAACTTACGGAAGGGATATATTAGACCATTGCAGTCATTAGCGGGTTATCCAGTACTATTTATACCAAAGAAGAATAGTAAACTAAGACTATGTATTAACTATAGATAGTTAAATAGTATTACTAGAAAGGATAGGTATCCTTTACCCTTAATTAGCGAAATCTAAGACAGGATAGGTAATACGTAAATCTTTATAAAGATAGATCTAAGATAGGCGTACCATTAGATTAGAATTAAGGAAGGCAATAAATAAAAGGCAGCCTTTAAGTTAAAGGAAGAACTATATAAACCATTAGTTATGCAATTCGGGCTTATAAACGCGCTAGCAACGTTTTAGAAGCGTATTAACAATACATTAGGAGAACACTTGGATAAATTTATTATGGTATACCTTAACGATATTATTATCTACTTAATAACTAAGGGAGAACACAGGGAATACATTAAATAGGTCTTAAGGAGACTATAAAAGGAATAGATGCTAGTAGCAATTAAAAAATGCGAGTTCTTTACTAGGAAGACCAATTTTGTAGGATTTATTATTAAACTAGGCTAACTTAATATAGATCTAAAGAAGATCGAGGCTATAGTGAATTAGTAAGAACTAGAGAACGTTATGTAGTTAAGATCGTTTCTAGGGTTTTACAATTACTATAGAAGGTTTATAGCGCAGTGGTTAAAAGATATTAAACCACTTACGCGATTAATAAAGAAAGAAGAACTATAGGCATAGGAAGAGGAATAGTAGAAACTCTTTAGGAAGATTAAAGAGTTATTTACCTAGGAGCTAGTTCTTAAGATCTATTAACTAGGACTAAAGACGGTTATAGAAATAGATGTATTAGACTTTACACTAGGAGTATATTTTATATAAAGGTATCTAGATAGATGGCATCTAGTGGCATATTACAGTTGGAAAATAATACTATTAGAATTAAACTATAACATCTATAACAAGGAGTTGTTAGGTATAGTTATAGCACTAAAGAAATAAAAAGCGTTCTTACAAGGCATAGAGAAACTATTTATGGTTAAAATAGATTATAAGAACCTAACAGGATTCCTAATAATAAAGGAGCTCAAGTAAAGATAGGTTAGATGGGCAGAGATACTTACAGAATACTATTTTGAGATTTAGTATACTAAGGGTATAGACAACACGCGAGCTAATGCGTTAAGTCAAAAGGCTGAACTATAAAATGACGATAAGCTATTAGGGGCTTTACTACAAAAAGACATAGATAGATTAATTAGGTATAATTATCTAAAGATCGCAGTAACTTAAGGAAAAGAGTTAGAAAAGGTCTATAAGACACCAGAAAGCTTTTAGGTATAAAGAATTCTAGAAGCATAGCTAGAAGATCTATAGTCGGATATATACGAAAACTGAGAAGTAAAGTATATCCCAAGAAGCATAGTAGAGCAGTTCGTGGAGGACTTTTATAAGGGACTAACTTAAGGACACAACGGAGCCACGGGCTTAGTGTTAAGACTTTAGGAGGAGTATATTATTGACGGAATCTAAAGGATAGCCAGAAAGGTTACTAGGGAGTGTTTAAATTACTAAAGGAATAAACTAACAAGGTATAAGCTATATGGAGGGCTATAACCTATTAAAATACCAGAAAGACCATAGGAGGTCATATTATAGGACTTTATTATTAAGTTACTAAAATTAAGAGACTCTATTACTAGATAAGATTATAACGTAATCTTAGTAATAGTAGATAAGCTTATAAAGTAGGGATACTTTATAGCATGTACGGAAGAAATCTCAGCGGAGGATATCGCTAAAATCTACGTTAAAGAAGTGTTCGCAAGACATAGAGTACTAAGTAAAATTATATTAAATAGAGATCTAAGATTTATAGCAGCATTTTAAGAGGTATTCTTAGCGGAATAAGGAGTTTAAGTAGTAACTTCTACCGCATATTATCCGCAGACAGACGGTTAAATAGAAAGATTAAACTAGACACTAGAGCAGTATCTAAGGTATTACGTTAATTATGTATAGAATAATTAGGTATTATTATTACCAGTTACGCAGTTTATATATCACGTAATACTATAAGAAGGAATAGGTACGTTACTATTTAAGGCAAATTACGGATATAAGCCAAGAACATTATTGTCACCACGTTAAGTAAAGAAAATGAGTAATAGAGCTAAATAAAGAATGGAGACTTTAATAAATCTTTATGCAAACCTTACGGAAACAGCTAAGGTAGTACAGCAAAGAATGAAAAAATACTATAACGCTAAGAGATCTAAGGGACCAGATCTTAAGGAGGGAGATAAAGTATAGCTACTATATAAAAATTTTAAGAGTTAACGACTAAGTAAGAAGTTAGACTACGTTAGACTAGGACCTTTTAAAATTATATAGAGGATTTCACCGGTTACCTTTAAGTTAAACCTACTAGCTAAAATAAAAATCTACCCTATACAGCATATCGCGATGCTAGAGCTAGTATATAGAAATATTAAGCCACTAGTCTACGAAGCAGACACGTATAGAGGATAAGAAGAAGACAAATAGCAAGTTTTAAAGATTATTAGCTATAAGGACATCGATAATAAAATATGGTATAAGGTAAAGTAAATAGGCTACACTAAGACTACCTAGGAGCCACTAAAGAATTTAAAGAATGCTATAGGAAAGGTATAGGAGTATCGGAAGAGAACAGGTTAGGCAACATTAATAAAAAAGGATTATTAAAAAACAAGTTACCTAAGGGGGACCTAGGAAGATCGACTGCTAAACTACTTAGAGTTGTTCCCTTTACAGGAAGAGAGTTAGTTCTCTTATTACTAAGTTTCTAAAGACCTTATTCTATAAGTTTCCACTCCTTAAAACGGACCTTTTTACGCACTTTCTTAAGACGAATTAGCCGAGCAGACGCAGTAAGACGAAACTTAAGGGCCCGTTGTTAAGCATTAGCGGCCTCTTTCTTAGCATCTTAAGAATAGCGAAGTTCTGCTAATATAACTAAAAGCTTATTATTAAGCTTTACAGCAGTAGATTAAATATAAGACCCTATAATAAATTACTTAGGGAACTTAAAGACTATTAAGAGTTATAGGATATATATACTTAGCGTTAGGAATAGAGCGAATATCGCAAGACGATTAGATATTTGCTTTAGTGCACTCTAAATAAGAGAAAGGTTGCCGAGACGAAGGACTTGCTAGAGCAATATAAACTAATCCCTCTTTCGCACAACGAGAGCACGGAGATAGTATAGAGGCAACTATACGCGCACAGCGAAAGGTTAAAGAAGAAGAAATTGCTTTAGGTATAATAAGCAACAATATTAACTAAATTAATTAGACGGATATTACACCTCTAGTAAACAACTTAGAGATATTAAGAATCTTTAAGGACGAAGATAAAGAGGAGGGAGATAGTGTTACGGACGCTTTAAGTATAATATTACGACTACTAGGAAAGGAGTTAAAGAAAGCTAGTTAGTTAATAAAAGCACGGTTTAGGATAGATCCGGTAGAGCTATGTGACGAGGAATAGTAACCGAGGTCATATAATGTGATCTGTATAATCTATAGGATCTATATAATCTGTAATAGAGTAGATAAAGTACACGTATATTACGTATAAGAAGGATTTTATAGGAGTACAGTTGTGTATTTAAGGACCCTTAGTCCCTACCTAGATAGTTCTTTCCTTATAATAATTCTTAGAATACAATTAGAGTTAATCTATTAGGCAACCACTCCACTAGTTATTATTACGTTGTTAACTACTGTCTTTGCATTTCCTATATACCTAGCCCATTAACGAGCCTATTATAGTTCCTGCTACAAGGTTCCGTTACACTGTGGCAATCTACTAGTATAAAGTTCTGCCAGGTTTTGCCAAGTTCTGCTAGTGCTGTAACATTACCCCCCCCTCTAAAAAAGCCTGCCCTTAGGCTTTATTGCTAAAAGTCTTAGTAAAAGAATCTAACTAATTAGACAACTTTAACCGCCGGTTAAAGTTCCTAGATATCTTAACACCTTATATAACTAAGAAATTTCTAGGGTGTTTTTGTCCTTATATTCTTCTAGTAGCTTATTATCTTTGTTATACTAGCATTCTATCTACTTATCTAGGTACTTTAGCGGTTTAGGTTTATTAGGGTAACGGCTATAGAACTTCTAAAGCTTATAGGGACTACCTATAAAGTTCTATATAGGGTACTAAGTAGGGTCTAGGTTATATCCTTTCTAACTAATATAATACTTTAACGTTTCCTTTACGAGTTTATAGGCTAGCACTTCTTTAATTTCCCATTTATTATCGCCATTAACTTAAATTAGTAGGGGAGGTTTATTCTTTTGTCTAGGCAGTAGGTTATTTATAGCTTTCTATAGCTTATCTAGTAAGAAAATAGGGTAAACTTTAATTAAGTCTAGGAGCTTAACCTTATATAAGTTACCTACTTTATTAAGAATCTTATACGGTCCTACTATCTTATAGTCTAGCTTACGGCTAGGCCGTTTTATCTTCTAGTTCTTTGTTATAACCTAGACCATATTACCTATAGTAAAGTTAGGCTCGCGCCTATACTTATTCGCCTGCTATTTTATTAATTTCTAGGCCTTTTTTAGGTTTATATAGGCTACTTTCTAGGCTTCTTCTAAGCGCTTAGCGTACTGCTAGGCTTTCTTATAAGATAGTTTTTCGCGTACGGTTTAAGGACCTTCTGGTCTTTTTTAGTTAAAGCTTATATGGGGTAGGTAACCCATTTTTAGTTAAATAGGGGCAAATCCGGTAGAGTTATGGGGTAGGGTCACTTAGGCGTAGTCTATTAAGGGTAACAGTTTAGCCTAGTTATCCTAGAAGTAGTTAACAAAAGGCCGGAGTCTTTAGTCTAAGTATTAATTTATAATCTCCGTTTAACCGTCTGTCTAAGGGTAATATACTATAGAAAGCTTTAGCTTAATGCCTAAAATCTGGGTAAACTTATTCTAAAAGGCTAATATAAACTGCGGCTTGTAGTCAGATATAATAGTATCTAGTAGTTTATAAATTTAGTAGACGTAGTAGATATACAGCTAGGCTGCCTCTTTAGCATCGATATTTTTATAATAGGGAATTAAGAATAGGCGCTTGCCGAAGCGGTTAACTAGGATTATAACTATATTATATCTATTACGGTCTAGAGGTAGCTTATAAAAGTCTATAGAGATATATTACTAGGGGCAGTTGGGTATTAGGAGGGGTTTCAATAGTCTTAGGGTTTTATTTTGTGGAATTGTGGACCTATAGTAGTTATTACAGTTCCGTATATAGCGGTTAATATTTATAATTATTTCGGGCTAGTAGTAGCGGTTGCTAATAATCCTACGGGTCTTATTTTTTCTAGGGTAGGCCGTAGAGACCTAGGTATATGCTTTAGCAATAAGCCAAGTCCGTAAGTTCTATTCCTCTACTACTACTAGCCGTTCGCGGTGCTTAAATAGTCTACTTTTGAGGGACTATGGGCTAGAAACGTTCTTTGCCTTTTTATAGTACTCCTATAGAGAAGGGGCCGTACGGTTTACCTACAGCAGTTTATTAATAAGGTTTAGTTCTATAGAGTTAATAGAGTATATCTCAGCATCTAAAGAGTCTGTATTTAGTTCTGCCCGTATTTAGGAGTTAAGGTGCTCTAGTTATAGTAGCGCTTAGGTCTATAATAAGATCTTTACGGCTATCTGGTTATTTATGTCCTATTTACGCCTTATAAGAGCGTCTATATAGTTAGTGACGCCTGGCCTATATATAATTAGGAAGTTAAACTAAGATAGGGTGTCCGCCTAGCGCGCCTATCGGGCTATAAGGGCCTTTATTATTATAAAATATTTTAAGGCCTTATAATTGGAAACTACCTAGATAAACTTAGGGGTACCTTCTAGTTAGGCTCGCCAGTGCTAAAAGCTAGAGATAATAGCTAGCATTTCTTTATTGAATTGGGTAGTTTAGCTTAGCATCTACTATAGTCTTTAAATAGTAAGCAACAGGGTGCTATTCTCTATTTATCTGCTTTTGGGAGTAAACGCTAGCTATAACACTATCTAAGGTATTAGTTTCTAGTATTAAGGGCCGTTTTAGGTTAAAGTATGTAAGTAAGGAAGCAGAGACTAGTCGTTTCTTAAGCTTATTAAAGGCCTGCCTATATACGGTGTTAAAGTAAAAGGGCCGGTCCTTATAGGTAAGTAGGCTTAGTAGCCGGGTAATCCTGCTGTAGTTTTTAATAAAGCGTTAGTGTTACGGACGCTTTAAGTACGATGTTATAACTACTTGGGGAAGAGATGGAAGAAGCTAGTTAGTTAATTTAGGTACGGTCTAGGATGGAGCCGGTAGAGCTATATGACGAGGAATGGTAACCGAGGTTATATAATGTGCTACGTATTAAATAAGAGGAATGGGAGGAACTTACGTACCTTGCGTATAAGACGTATATTATATATAAGAAGGATTTTATAGAAGTACGGTTGTGTATTTAAGGACCCTTAGTCCCTACCTAGATAGTTCCTTCTTTATAGTGATTTTTAGAATACAATTAGAGTTAATCTATTAGGTAACTACTCCACTAGTTATTATTACGTTGTTAACTTTTATACTTGCATTTCCTATATACCTAGCCTAATAATAGGACCCACCGTAGTTCTTACTACAAGGTTCCGTTATATAATTACTACCTAGTTACGGTATTAAATATAGAGAGTTAAATAACATGCCACTAAAAGCAGCTACTATAACGCCATCGACAGCGGCAACTATATTAAGGTTAGGTAACAACACTAATATAGCAGACACTAACTTATAGCAACCTGTAACAGTCGGATAGCTATAAGAAATAGTTAACTAGCTAATAGAAAATAATATAATGTTGGAAAATAGGATTAACGGGATAGGCGTAGTAAAGGTTAAGTTACTATTAATTAAAAGGTACTTGGGAGAGAGATTAAAGCTTAAAGAATTCCTTACGTAAATGCACTTTAAGGTCGCGTAGGAAGGAGCTAAGCTGGTAATATTTATAGATTAAATAGCGTACGCGGGATTATTCTTAACAGGAAGAGCACTTAAATAGTTTAAGCCTTACCTTATAGAAATCTAGGTAAATAAAATAACGACTATAAACTAAGAGGTACGGTTTATGTTCTTAAGTTAGAACGGATTTATAAAAAAACTTATATAAATATTTAGAGACCTAGAGCATCGGGAAAATATAGTACCCTTTTAATAGCCTCAATGGCTGGTGGTTAACGCAATTAGCGCGCAGTTAAGGTCATTTGGCAACTCGACCGACTAGCCTATATCGTGTTTTTTTGACACGCAGCCTGCGCGCAGCCTGCGCGCAACCTACGCGTAACCTACCAGCAATCTACGCATTTGGCAACCATAATTATATTTACCTCTTTTATACTAATAGCATATTTTAAATAAATAAAAGCTACTTTAAAGCTATTTATAAGGCTAGCAAAATAAATATTATTATTTTAGATAATTTAATATAATATAGCGATGGTTCTCTTCTACCTATCTACCTATTAACTTACCTACCTGCCTACATTGCCTACCTATCTATATTGCCTACCTGTCTATATCGCCTACCTATCTGCATCTACTTGCCTGTCTGCATCTACTTACCTATCTATATTTGCTTACCTGTCTATATCTACCTACTTATCTATATTGCCTACCCGTCTGCATCGCCTATCTATCTATATTTACTTGCCTGTCTGTATCTGCTTACCTATCTATATCTACCTACCTATCTGCATCTGCTTACCTATCTGTATCTACTTACCTATCTATATTTACCTACCTGTCTGCATCTACTTGCCTGTTTACATCTGCTTACCTATCTATATCTACCTACCTATCTGCATCTACCTACCCATTAGTATCTCCCTGTTTGTGCCTACCTGTCTGTGCTACCTTAATTCGATTAATTGATCGAATTGTTTATAGTGTTCGCTGGCTAGTCATTATCGTCTGGCTCTGGCGACAGTTGTCTGGTTCTGGCGATGGTCGTCTAACTCTGGAGACAGTTATCTGGTTCTGGCGACGGTTGTCTGGTTCTAGCGACGGTCGTCTGGCTCTGGCGACAGTCGTCTGGTTTTGGCGACAGTCGTCTGACTCTGGAGACGGTCGTCTGGTTCTGGCGACGGTCGTCTGGTCGTCTGGTTTTGGCGACAGTCGTCTGACTCTGGAGACGGTCGTCTGGTTCTGGCGACGGTCGTCTGGTTCTGGTAACGGTCGTCTGGTTCTGGTAACGGTCGTCTGGTTCTGGTAACGGTCGTCTGGTTCTGGTAACGGTCGTCTGGTTCTGGCGACGGTCGTCTGATTCTAGCGATAGTCATCTAGTTCTAGCAACGGTCCTCTGCTGGCTGCCGTTCTAGTGCCTCCCTAGGTAGGGAGGATGTAAGGAAGGAAGGAAGGGTAAAAAATAAGGCGGCTACATAGGCAGAGACACGTGTAGACGCTAGGAGTCCTCCCCACTCCGTGCACGGTCCCACTTAATGCACGGGTCTTCCTCACCAAAATTTACTCAAATATACCTTTTTATACCACCTATAACTTAATACCCTTTTAATAGAATTTTATAAAAATATAAATATAGCTTATTAAATACTACGTTTATAATTTCATGTAAATAAAATATTAAAAATATTAAAATTTTTGTACTAAAAATAAAGCTAAAAAAATACATTTTAATTGTAAATTAAAATTATTAATATTAATATTAATAGGCTTATTATATAGCCATATTATATATAAGTATATAATTATTATATAAGTAGTTCTTTTTAAAATCTATTCAGTTTAATAGTTATATATTTATATAAATTATAATAATATTTAATATAATTTAAATTTATATATTTAAATTATATACAAAGGTTTAATATTATTATTTAAAGTTATAATATGTTTTATAATAACTTAAATTAGTTATTAAAAATATAACATGGCTTATTATTACATTTAATAGAATATTTTTAGGGTTTTACTATAAAAAGTAGTATTTTTTTTGTTTATACTATAATATATGCTATAATATATACTATTTTTATATTTTTATATTATTAAAACCTGAAGTTACTACATAATAAACTATTTTTTAACTTTTATATCGATAGCTATTATAGTTATTTAGTTATAAGTATTGAAAAAAAATACTATATTTTAATATATTTCAGTTCTATATATAAGCTAAATAGTCTTTTATTAAAAATTTTTATCATAAAATTATAGTTTTAGTATGTAATAAGCTATATTTAAAATTTTATAAAATTTTATTAAAAGGTTATTAAGTTATGGGTTTTAGTGAGGAAAACCGTGCATTAAGTGGGACCGTGCACGGAGTGGGGAGGACTCCTATCGGGAATATAGCGGGGACCCGATGCAGAGCTTCGTGTAGAGCCTCCGTACGCAGAGCTTCACGCAGAGCTTCGCGCAGAGCCTTGTGCAGAGCCTCTGTACGTAGAGCTTCGTATAGAGCTTCGTGTAGAGCTTCGTGTAGAGCCTCCGTATGCAGAGCTTCGCGCAGAGCCTCGTGCAGAGCTTCGTGTAGAGCCTCCGTACGCAGAGCTTCGCGCAGAGCCTCGTGCAGAGCTTCGTGCAGAGCTTCGTGCAGAGCCTCCGTACGCAGAGCCTCGCGCAGAGCCTCGTGCAGAGCCTCTGTACGTAGAGCTTCGTGCAGAGCTTTCGTGCAGAGCTTCGTGCAGAGCTTCGTGCAGAGCTTCGTGCAGAGCTTCATGCAGAGCTTCGTGCAGAGCCTCTATGCGCAGAGCTTCGTGCAGAGCCTCTATGCGCAGAGCTTCGTGCAGAGCCTCTGTACGCAGAGCTTCGTGTAGAGCTTCGTGTAGAGCTTCGTGTAGAGCCTCGTGCAGAGCCTCGTGTAGAGCCTCTAAGTAATAAGACTATATAAGATTGTATAAGATTATATTAGATAATATATAATAGTTAAATATATAGTATATAACTTTACCTTAATTGTATGTCAAGAAATATACAGTTACCTTTTAAAGTTGCTAAGTAGGTCAACTGCGTATTATTTAACTTTTAAATATATTAAGTTAGTTAATTGCATGTTAATTACGTATTAAGTTAGTTAAATTGCGTGTTAAGTTAGTTAATTGCGTATTAAGTTGGTTAAATTGCGTGTTAAGTTGGTTAAATTGCGTGTTAAGTTGGTTAATTGCGTATTAAGTTGGTTAAATTAAGTGTTAAGTTGGTTAATTGCGTATTAAGTTGGTTAAATTGCGTGTTAAGTTAGTCAAATGCGTGTTAAGTTGGTCAATTGCGTGTCGAGTTGGTCAAATTGCATGTCAATTACGCGAAACGCAAAAATCAAAGTCTACTTAAATCTCATCCTGCGAATATTTTCCCGATAAGGCAGTAACTATAGCGGAAAGGAAACTCTAAGATATTACGTAATAAACCTTAGTAATTAAGTATATAACGCAGTTTCAGACGTTAGCAATATAAGTTAAGTAGAATAATAAGGCGCTTATAGCATAGTATAAACAGGGACTTAAGGCTAAAGTTTAGGATATAATTATCCTAATGGAAGATATGGATACCCTAAGGGAACTAATAAATTAGGCGATTAAGATTAATAATTAGATTTACTAAAGGGAATAGGCTAAGAGAGGCTAGAATAGAGTTCTATAGTTATATAAGGCGTAAAGTATATAACAACTAAAGCTAAGTTAGAAACTATGGTATAGCGCAGAGCTAATAGACCTAAGTGGTACTAAAGAAGCCTATAAGAGATAGAGTAAGAAACTGTGAAAACCTAGAGGATAAGGATTAAGTAATTAAAGGTCTAAAGAGCAGAGGCTAAATTAGGGATTTTAGTAGTAGAAGATATTTAGGCGGACTTTATAATAAGAAAGATGGTTTAGAGAGGGAGCTTATATAAATTGCAGAAAATAAGGTTACTTTATAAGGGATTATAAAGATGGTTAGAAGTACTATGTAATAAAGGGAACTAGACTAATAGTAGACGATATATATATATAGAGGGATAATAATATGCTGCGAGGAACAAAGGAATGTTTAATTAGAAGTTTTACGTTTTATTATAATAACGTATACTAAATTTATAAGGACGCTAAGTATAGCGTAAGCTATTAGCTATAAGAGCTAGCACCTATAGGATATAGAGGAACTAATAAACTAGTTTATAGATCGGATATTAAGGACGATAAATTTGATATAGGTGAAATATTTCGTAATAATAAGGTAATAAGAGCGGTTTATTAGGAATACGCAGCCATCGGAGATGTTATACTAAAGGTAGAGGATGATTTTACTACGGAATAGGGAATATTAGTAGGGATTAAGACCTTACTAGACACGATGTCTATCGCTTTATAAGATGTAAGAGAAGTAGGATAGTAAACCACTTTGGCACTTAATAAAGGCAAAAGGCTAAAGGCTTAAGATTCTTAAGACGAGATAAGAAACGACTAAGACTCTTAAGACAAGATAAGGTAAGCTTAAGGACCTATAACAGACAAAAACCAATAGAGTAGAGTAGTAGCTTAGTTTAGTAATATACGAATAAGCTTAGGACGAAGTTTCCTATAGGTATAAGACTCTTAAGACGAGATAAGTGAGATTTAAGACTCTTAAGATAAGATAAGAACACCAAGTAAGCCTAGTTGGACTAAGGCTGGAGCAATACTTAAGTTAGAAGCAAGTTTAGGATTAAAGAATTTAAGGGACTAAGAATTTGGAGTATAAATAAGGACACCTATAGGTAAGAGATAAGGAGCCTCTTTATAGATTAGAGAATCTATAATATAAATAGCAACTAAACTAAGAGACAGACATATGGACCTAGAGGACTTACTAGTAGAATATAGTATTTAGACTAAAGATTAAAAAGTTAATACTAAGATTAAGAAGTAGGAAGACTTTAAGGATTAAAGCGTAAGACGTAAACCAAAGGAAACTATAGAAGAATTTAGATAAAGAATTATTGTATAGCAAGAATAGAAACTAGATAAGAGATTTAGTATATTGGGACGTATAAAGGACAGAGCGCTAGTATAAAGAATTACTAATAGGCCTAGGGTAGGTACACTAAAAGCTAAGTAGCTTATTAAACTAGAAAACGAAGAGGATTTAGGAATTCCTACTAGGTTTAAGGAACGATATATAAAGGGCTATTATAATATAGTAATAAAAAGATATTTCCTTACGGATAAGCTATATACACTCTAATAGCTGTACTAAAAGTGGTATAGATAGCGATATAACAATAAGTAGGAAGATTTCTATATATGGTTAGACGAGAAAGTTATCTAGGACTACCTAATTACAGAAAAGGCCATAAATTACATTAAAGGAGCCTTAATTATGACGTTAAAGGATTTAAAGGAGTGTTTAGAGGACTGGAGAAACGAAAGGCGTATCTCAGTACCTGCGAATAAAGTTGTAACGTTTAGATTAATATAATAAAGGTTTAAACTTAAAAATAAAGATGAGTTAAGAGTTAACCTAAAGCACCTAGTATATTACACGCTATTATGGATTATATGCGTGGATAATATATATAAGATGCACAAGAATCCAAAAGAAAAAAAATCGGAAATACCCTATAAGGATATATTGGATAATAGATAAGCAATAATATAGGAATACTAAGTATATGCATAGCTAGTATCTAGCAGAAGTTTAGGAGTTAGGTAACTTAATACTTTAACTAAAAAAATTCCTTACGGAAGAATGCTTAGACGGATAATAGTAGTGGGAATGCCTAGAAAATACGTGTCTATAGTATATTAAAGATAAAAAGCGAACTAGGTATTGGCTAAAGAGCGAGCTAAGTGCAATAGGATCTAGTAGCTAATAGTTAGGAAAAGTAGAGGCCTATAGGACTAGAGGGAGCTAGTAGTAGAGCCTTAGACCCTTAAAGGAATTTAAGGACGATATCTAAATTTATGAGTTAAATAGCAAGATTAGCAGTTCGAAGCGCTAATAGATAGTAGAGTAACACAAAACTATATCTTACTAGCAGTAGTTAAAAGAATGGGACTACCTTATAAATAGAAGGAGTAACCTTACCTATTAGTTATAATTTTATGAGATCTAATAGCCTACAGAGGAGGGATTATTAATCTTAAAATAGGACCTATTTAGATAACCATTAAAGGGAGATAAATTGAGATGTCTTTTAATATCCTACTATTAGGACGGGATAAGGCAGTATTAGGGATACCTTAGTTATAGGAATATAATCTAAAGATCGATTAAGTTATAGGTCAGGTCGATATTAGAGATACTTAATACCGTAAAATGCGATAGTAAGCTAAAATAGTATAGTACTAAGTTGGAGCGATATATAAGGAGACTAAGTAAGGCTTAAGTTATATACTAAAGAGATACTATAAGTATGGCAAGAAACTATAGTCACTAGAAAGTGAAAAGCTGTTAGAGTATATAGTATAGGACTATAAGATAGAATTAGAACCAGGGACGAGTTTAAAGTTCTTTCCAATCTATAAGCTTACTAAAGAGGAAGGTAGAGCACTAAAAGAGTTTATCTAGGAGAACCTATAAAAGGGATATATTAGACCATCGCAGTTATTAGCGGGTTATCTAGTACTATTCGTACTAAAGAAAAATAGCAAACTAAGGCTGTATATCGACTATAGACAGTTAAACAGTATTACTAAAAAGAATAAATATCCTTTACCCTTAATTAGCGAAATTTAATACAGGATAAGTAACGCATAAATCTTTACGAAGATAGATCTGAGATAGGCGTACTATTAGATTAGGATTAAGGAAGGCAACGAATAAAAAGCAGTCTTTAGGTTAAAGGAAGGACTATACGAACTATTAGTTATATAATTCGGGCTTATAAACGCACTAGCGACGTTCTAGAAGTGTATTAACAATATATTAGGGGAACACTTAGATAAATTTGTTATAGTATACCTCAATAACATTATTATCTACTTAATAACTAAGAAAGAATACGGGGAATATATTAAATAGGTTTTAAGGAGACTATAGGAAGAATAAATGCTAGTAGCAATTAAGAAATACGAGTTCTTCACTAGGAAGACTAATTTTATTAAATTTATTATTAAACTAAGCCAACTTAGTATAGATTTAAAGAAGATTAAGGCTATAGTAAATTAGTAAGAACTAGAGAACGTTACGCAGTTAAGATCGTTTTTAGGGTTTTATAATTACTGCAGAAGGTTTATAGCGCAATAGTTAAAGGATATTAAGCTATTTACGCAATTAACGAAAAAAGAAAAACTATAGGTATAGGGAGAGGAATAGTAAGAACTCTTTAAGAAAGTTAAAGAGTTGTTTACCTAGAAGCTAGTTCTTAAGATCTATTAACTAGGACTAGAAACGGTTATAGAAATAGATATATTAGACTATATACTAGGGGCGTACTTTATGTAGAAATATTAAGATGGATAGCACCTAGTAGTATACTATAGTCGGAAGATAACACTACTAGAGTTAAACTATAACATCTACAATAAGGAGTTGTTAGGTATAGTTACAGTATTAAAGAAATAGAGAGCATTCTTATAAGGTATAGAGAAACTATTTATAGTTAAGACGGATTATAAAAACCTAATGGAATTCCTAATAATAAAGGAACTTAACTAAAGATAGGTTAGATGGGCAGAGATACTTACAGAATACTATTTTAAGATTTAGTATATTAAGGGTATAGATAATACATGGGTAGATACTCTAAGCTGTAAAGCTAAACTATAAAATAACGAAAAGCTATTAGGGGCTTTACTGCGAAAAGATATAGACGGATTAATTAGATATAATTACCTAAAAATTATAGCAACTTAGGAAGAACCAGAGAAGGTCTACGAGATACTAAAAAGCTTTTAGGTATAAAGAATTTTAAAGGCATAACTAGAAGATCTATAGATGGATATATACAAAAATTAAGAAGTAAAGTATATCCTAAGAAGTATAGCAGAGCAATTTATAGAAGAGTTCTATAAGGGATTAACTTAAGAACATAATAGAGCTATGGGCTTAGTATTAAGACTTTAGGAAGAGTATATTATTAATAGAATTTAGAATATCGCAAGAAAAGTAATAAAAGAGTATCTAGATTGTTAAAGGAATAAACTAATAAGGTATAAGCTATATAGAGGGCTACAACCTATTAAAATACTAGAAAGACTATAGGAGGTTATATTATAGAACTTTATTATAAAGTTATTAAAGTTAAGAGACCCTATTACCGGATAAGATTATAACGCGATCTTAGTAATAGTAGATAAGCTTATAAAGTAGGGATACTTTATAGCATATACAGAAGAAATATTAGCGGAAGATGTCGCTAAAATCTATATTAAAGAAGTATTTATAAGATATGGAGCATTAAGTAAGATTATATTAGATAGAGATCTAAGATTTATAATAGCATTTTAGGAAGTGTTTTTAGCAGAGTAAGGAGTTTAAGTAGTAATTTCTACTATATATTATCTACAGACAGACGGTTAAACGGAAAGATTAAATTAGACACTAGAGTAGTATTTAAGGCATTATATTAATTATATATAGAATAATTAGGTATTACTATTACTAGTTATACAGTTTGCATATAATGCAACACCTTAAGAAGGAATAGGCATATTACTATTTAAGGCAAATTACGGATATAAGCCTAGAATATTGTTATTACTATAGTAAGTAAGGAAAACGAGTAGTATAGCCAAAGAAAGAATAAAGACGTTAATAAATCTTTATATAGACCTTATAGAATTAGTAAAGAAAGTATAAAAAAGAATAAAAAAGTACTATAATGCTAGGAGATCTAAGGGACTAGATCTTAAGGAGGGAGATAAAGTATAGCTACTATATAAAAATTTCAAGAGTTGACAACTAAGTAAGAAGTTGGACTATGTTAGATTAGGACCTTTTAAAATTATATAAAGGATTTTATTGATTATATTTAAGTTAAACCTACTAGCTAAAATAAAGATCTACCCTATATAGTATATTATAATGCTAGAGCTAGTATACGGGAATATTAAGCCACCGGTTTATAAAGCAGACATATATAGAGGATAAGAGGAAGATAAATAGTAAGTTTTAAAGATCGTTAGTTATAAGGACGTTAATAATAAAATATAGTATAAGGTTAAGTGGATAGGCTATACTAAGACTACCTAGGAGCTACTAGAGAATTTAAGGAATGCTATAAGAAAGGTATAAGAGTATTAGAAGAAATTAGGTTAGGCAGTATTAATAAAAAAGGATTACTAAAGAATGAGGTACCTAAGGGGGACCTAAGAAGAGCAGTTGCCGAGTTACTTGGATCTATTTCCTTCTCTATTAGAGGAGAATCCGTTTTTTTATTACTAAGTTCCTATAAACCTTATTTTATAAGTTTTTACTCCTTAAAATAAACCTTTTTACAAACCTTCTTAAGACAAAGCAGCTAAGTAGACGCCGCGATACGAGTATTTAGGGCCTTCTATTCCGCATTATAAGAACATTCTAACTTAGTAAGGGCTTAAGACAGTTTACTATCTAGCCGTATAGTAGTAGATTAAATATAAGACCCTAAGATAAATTAATTAAGAAACCAGACGACTATTAAGAGCAATAGGTCGCGTATATTTAGTATTAAAGGTAAAGCGAACGTTATAGGACAAACAAATATTCGCTTTAGTGCACTCTAAATAAGAGGACGATTGTTGCGAAGATGGGTTCGCTAACGTAATATAGACTAACCCCTCTTTCGAACAGTAAGAATATGGAGACGGTATAATCTCACTAAGAGATAATATTGCAGCAATAGTGCGAGCACAACGTTGGGCGTATAAGGAAGAAATTGCTTTAGGTATAATAAGCAATAATATTAACCAAATTAATTAAACGGATATTATACCTCTAGTAAACAACTTAGAGATATTTTAAATCTTTAAGGATAAAGATAAAAAGGAGGGAGATAGTGTTACGGATGCTTTAAGTATAATATTATAACTACTTAGAGAAGAGACGGAAGAAGCTAGTTAGTTAATTTAGGTACGGTTTAGGATAGAGCCGGTAGAGTTATATAACGAGGAATAGTAACTAAGGTTATATAATATGCTACGTATTAAATAAGAGGAATGGAAGGAACTTACGTACCTTGCGTATAAGACATATATTACGTATAAGAAGGATTTTATAGGAGTACGGTTGTGTATTTAAGGACCCTTAGTCCCTACCTAGATAGTTTCTTCCTTGTAGTAATTCTTAAAATATAATTAGAGTTAATCTATTAGGCAACCACTCCACCAGTTATTATTACGTTGTTAACTTTTATACTTGCATTTCCTATACACCTAGCCCAATAATAGGACCTACCGTAGTTCTTGCTACAAGGTTCCGTTACAGTTAGTAGAAGTTATAAAACCCTAAGAATAACTATACCCCCTTTACGGTTCTTAGGGGTACCTATTAGTTAATTACAGCCGTCTTTTCTAGGTCTGCCTTGATCCTATTTATACTAATAATAAACCCTAAGTACTTTATACGCTTAACACTAAATTCTAACTTTTTAATATTAGCTTGGAGGCCAGCTTCCTAAAGCCGTTATAGGACTTTATAGACATACTCTTTATATTCTAGTTCGTTTTTAGAGTAGATTATAATATTATCTAGGTATACTATATAGAAGTTATTAAGGTAGTCAAATAGTACGTTATTTATGTATCGTTAGTATGTGGCTAGTCTGTTAGTCAGTCCAAAAGGCAGTACTTTATATTTATACGTTCCGTAATAGGTCTAAAATATAGTAAGGTCTTCTAATTTAGGGTCCATCCTAATTTAGTAAAAAGCCTAGCGAATATTAAGCTTTATAAAGATTTTAGCTCTACTTATTTAGGCTAAAGTCTTATTAAGTAAAGGTAGTAGGTAGCGGTCTTTAAGGGTTAAATTATTAAGCTTGCGGTAGTTAATACAGAAACAAAGTCCTCTATTTAGCTTTTTGGCAAAGAGAATAGGTAAGTTAAAAGGGGCTTAACTAGGCTTAATAAAGCCCTTATTTAGGTTATTAATAAGATACTGCTTTATAGCCTATAATTCGGCAGTAGATTGCTATTAGAGGGGGCTATAGCTAAGGGTAACTACCTTATCTGGCTTAATTTTAATCTTATAGTTGTATGGTTGGTAAGGCGGGAGTATATTAAACGCTGCTTTAAAGAAGCTGTCTTTAAATTTCTAGTATTAATAGGGCAGTTTCTGTTCTACTAGCTCCTTATCTATAAGCTCACCTTTCTCTTAGGCTAGGGCTTCTTTCTCTTTAATTATTTAATTAATTTCGTATAAGCTAGTTATAGAGGTAACGGTATTAGGCTAAACCAGGTTTTAGTAGAATCCTATAGCGCTAATATAGCAGATATTAACTAGCGGGAGGTCTATAGGTTTCTTTACGGATGTTTATTAGGCCGTATTTTGCGGTATAGGGTTTATAGTCTTCCTTAGCTTACATTCCATTTTCCGCAAGTTATCCTTTTAGTCTATTAGTTTGGTATATCGTCTAATATCCCTAGCCTTTCTTTATAGCTGCATAGGGCCTAAGTTCTTTATTAGGGACTTAGCTAGGCTATTACTAACTTCCTAAGTCTTTAGTACGGGTAGTGTAATATAGGCAGTCTAGGGGCGGCGTAGTATACGGATCCGTTGCGGATTAAGCTGTATATCCTTCTTAAAAGCCTAGTCCCTACGCGTCGCGTCAGCCTAGTAAATGGTGTTTATCTACAGCTATATAAGGTTTTCTATTATAATACTAATCTCTTTTATAAAGGAAGGCGTTAGGGGTATAGTTTTGGGCTAGATAAGCTGCCTATTCTATATATTAAGCTATAAGCCTAAATAGGCTAGCTATTTTCTCCCTAAGATTATATTATAGCTTCCAAGGTCCGTAATAAGGAAGGGGACATTATACTACCTTTGTCCGTTAACGCGGAGGTAGATCTATAAGATAGTTATAATAGGTAGTTCTATTTATCCGTTATAACCGCAAATAGGGACTGGTTTAGGCAGTTCTTTAAGGGGTGTATTTAAAAAGTTAGCCAGTTTTACAGCGCACTTTATATCGATTAAGGTAAAGGCATTTACTCCTAAGTTAGCTAAAATAGAGGTTAAAACTTAATATCTATTGCGAAATAAAGTATAAGGGATAGTGTAGCTTTTTCTACTAACTAGCCGACCTAGATTAATATGTGATATATCGATTCCTTTTAACCCTAGAGAGGAGTCTTCCTTTAAGGTTTCTCTTTTTCTGGCTCCGTACTATCCTTCTAAATTAACAGGACCTTGTTTATCTTTGCCTTTATTAGGTAGTTTCTTATAGGGTAGCCTATTTAACCGCATGAGAAGTAAGCTCCTTAATCGCTAAGGGCCTATATATAGGGGTCGCTATATATAGGCCGGGTGTACACTAGGCCCGCAGTAGGGGTAGCTACGCGGCTAGCTGCCGGGTTAACTATAGGAGTTACTAATCGTGCTAGGGCACTATAGGCCGTACTTATAGTACTTATAGCCTGGTTTACAAGATTTCTAGTTTTTAGCTAATTAGCGCGTGCCTTAATTTAATAGAGGCCTTAGTTAATAGCTAGGCAATAGTCCGTAAGTTCCTTTAACGTCTATACCGTAGTATAAGCTGGTAATACGGCCCGCTATAGGTCTAGGATAAGCTTATCGAAGAGGTCTAGTAGTAGGTCTTCCTAGGGGATCTAGGCCTGTCCGGCTAGGTATAAAAAGCGGGTTTAAAAGGCTAAAAAGGTCTCCGTAGTTTTTATATTTAGGCTTTTATAGTTAAGGCGGGCGTTTTATACTTTAAAAGGGTCTTTATAAATAGAAGATAAGTGTTTAATTATTTCTTCTTTAGAGATAAAGGGGTCTATTAAGTCTTTAGTATATTGCGGGCGTAAATACATCTAGGCGTCTTTACCAGTACGGCCAAAAACGTAGGCCATTCTAGCTCGGGCGTTAGGGAAGTGGTCTATATTAACTTTAAGCTTATCCCGTAATTAAAGCTTCCAATTATTAAATATAGGGTTGGTTCCATCTATAAGTAGCAGGGGATCCGCAACCTTTGCCGACCGCCTCGGTACTATATAGGCCTTAATAGATCCACTAAGGCGCTAGGATAGGGCCTAAAGGACTATAGCAAGTCTTTAGTTATCTAATAATAACTTATTATTAAATATAGGGGTATCTCTAGCTTTAAGCAGCTCTTATAGTTGTTTAATTTTAGTATTAGCAGCCGTAAGCTCCGCCTAGGGGGTTAAAACGTTAATTNTTTCTTNNTCTNAAGTATTTAAGGGTCCTANAGCTGCTTTACCTNCTGCTNTNNTTNNTNGCATNGTAGTAGGGGTNTTAGGTAATTCCGGGTAATTTCTTTAGGGGTTCTAGTCTGTGCGTGTCTTATAGGTCCTTTCCTTAGGGTTTTATTCTTTTCTTTTAGGTCCTGTCCTTACGGTCCTAGTAATATCCTTAGGGTCTTATTCTATATTCTTGTAGATATATTTAAGTTCCTTCTTAGAAAGAAAGAGTAGAGTAAGCTTTAGATAATATTAGCGACTTAGTTAATTGAGGCATGGGCACAGCAAAAGGGACGCGCAAGCCTGTACAATTAGATTGTCTATAAACAAGAATCTAAAGCTAGGGAAAGGAAAGGAGAAGAAGAGTAGCGCCGTTTAGTGTTTTATAAGATCTTCGCGTCACGTAATCGCAATATACGGCAATCTGTAGCAATCTGTAGCAATCTACCGATGCGAAGTTCTGCTAAGTTCTACTAAGTTCTGCCAGTACTGTAACAATTAAGCACCTTATAAAGTACTACTATTACTACTAAATAAAGTAGAAGTCCCCTAGCTAATTTAAGTTCACCTTAAAAATAACTACAACTTTAACTTTTATATTATTGTTAACGTTATATATCTTAGCGGCAAGCCAGTACTCTAAGTTATTAACTTTTTAACCTCCTTCTAAGCCGTACGTTTCTTAAAGGATATATTAGCTAGGAATATATAGAATACCCTTTAATTATACTAAATTAATATCTACCTAGAACCCCTTAACTAAATTATCTATAATATAGAAAAGAACTTCTTATTTATAGAGTTTTAATAATAGACTAAAGTAATAGTAATTAAGGTTAAGGAAGTCCATATTAAGGTATATAACAGTATTAGAAAAGTAGAGCGATATTATACGCTATTATACCACATATATAAGATTATCTCTTTAAAACTAGAGGACGCTAGTAAAGAACTTACCTTATAAATAGCTGTTAAAGCTATTAATAATTCTGCTAGCCTAGATAAACTTATACCTATATTACTAGTCTTTAGCACCTACCCTTAAATAACTAATAATTCTTTACTATCTCTTTCTATTATATAATAAGCTAAAGCTATTTATAAGGCAATAAAGGAGGTATAATATCTTTATATTATACGCTAGGTTAATAATATACTAGGAATAAGAAATAGCCTAAATACCTTAACTACGCTTAATCTACTACTCTAGTTTAAGGTACGCGTATAATATAAAAACGAAGAATAGTTAGGCCTATATTAACTTATTATAATTAATAGTTAAACTTATACTATTTAGATGCCTTATAAACCCACTTAATTTTATTTAACTATTATTAAGCCTTACTATAAAGATAATAGTTTTAAGCCTTTATAGGATGCTATAGAAAATACCCTAAAGAAAAGCTATAATTAATATACTCTAAAAGGCGACCATAATTCTAATATAATTATAGTAGATACGCCGCAACTATAACGCGGTAGAGGTCGCCTAAAGGGATTATAAAATTGCTAATATCTTATTAATTTTAAAGAGCAATTTATTGCCGCCATTAAGAATAGAGTTAAGTTATTAATAGCCTTTATAATAGCTAAAGAGGAGGCTAACTTTAAGCTCGCAAAATAGCTCTAAAAGGAAGGTTGTATTATAACTTTAAAAGCTCCTTTCTAAGCATCTAATAAGTAGGAGATCGATGGTCTTATTATAAGAGAAGTTTTTAAGTTTAAGAAGTATAACCCTATTAAGTTTAATAAAGTTCGCATCTTTAAGTTAAAAATAGTTAATAAGATTAAGGGTAAAGCTATTAACGCCCTATTTAAGAAATTAAGGCTTATTATTTAAGGTTATAATAATAATAGTAAGGAGATAATTCTTATATAATCTCCTATAATTTAATAAGCTAGTTAGCGGGTTATTATTGCGCTAGCTCCCTCCTTAATAAAGAATAAAATAGTAGTCTATTTATAAGATATTATTTAGGCTTATACCTAATTAGAGACGCACCTTTAGCACTTAATATTGGCATACCTTTTAGAGAAAATTCGCCACTAATATCCTAAAGATACGATTATAGTTATGCTTAAGCTATTATATAGAATCGCAGAGGCAGGAACTTATTAGTAGGCTACCTATAATAAGCACTATAAAGAGAAACTTTTAATAACTACTTTTATATTTAATATATACTTCCTTATTATAACTACGGAAACTCTATTTAGAATTATTAGTATATAAACTAATAATATAATTATCTTAGGAGACGACCAATTCTTAGCTCTTAAAGAAGATAAGCTAGTAAAGGTAAATCTTATAGTAAAGCTAAAGAAAAGGCTTAATTTAATAATATTATTACTTTTTAATAAATGCATCCTCTCCCTAAATAAGGATTTTATTGCTTTACGCTAGAAGGGTTAGGGTAAAAAGATCGACGTTATTAATATTAATTCTCTGAAGTAAGAATATATGGAGTAACGCGCTCGCGGAGCTTATATTAATTCTATTTGTTAACCTAAGGCTTTATTTAATCTATCTATTGCTGCCTAATACTAAGAACTAACTAAGGATAATGTTCTTACCCTAAATAAACGTTTTTTTAATAAACTATTTTAATCGGGGACTACTTTATATGCCTATTAATCTTCCCACCGCCAAGCTCTTTATATTTATTAATAGATTATTTATAAATAATAAAGATTTTAGCTCCTAGCTAGGATATAAGATTATTATTACAAATAAATCTACTAGGGAGAATAACTTTATAATCTACGGCAATCTTATCTATTAGAGCTTAACTAAGAGTAAACGCGTTACCTAAAGCGTCCTAGCATTAAATATATATAGAATAGTTAGTAGAGTTAACATAGCAATTATAATTGGAACTACCCTAAAAATAATTATAGATTAACTCGAACTTCCTACTATCCCTATAATTATGTATACTAACTTATACTTCCTCTATAAGTGTTTAGTTAAGCTTAGTACTATGAAGGAAAAGCGCCTTATAATTAATATTATAGCACTTTATTAATCCTATAAACGGCAAAAACTCTTTAAATTTTAATAGATTAATAGTTAAAATAACCTAGTAGATATAATAATAAAGGCAAACCTAAATAAGGCTTTAGAAACGTTTATTAATATAAATACTTTATATATATAAGTTAAAGGTTAGGTTAAAAGGGAGTAAGAGTATAATATTCTATAGACCCTAATTTTAACTAGCTAATTAGGATTTTCTATACCCGGTATAGAAAATTGCTATTAGCTCGCTTATAACTAGCGCCTTAGCGGCCCTAATATAATATCTACCTATAACTCTAAGTAAGAAAGCACTACGTGTTAAAAGGCAAATTTTAAAATAGTAGGACTTATATTACAATAGCAATAGTAAGTAAAAAAAAATTGATATTTATTACGCTAGTTAAGCAGTATTTATATATAGATAGCAACTATAAAAAAAGAGTTACTAGTGTTGGGAATAAGGCAAGCGGTTGTTATATAACGTCGCAGCACTAGCGTAGCGAGGAGTCTTAAGCTCCTCGCCCTTCCTCATTTTAATTAATAAGCTTTATTAACCAACATCACTATAACCTACTTAAGTAGTCGTTATTAGTGAGTCACCCTATATAACTAATACTTAGTTAAGGCAATAAGTAGAACTAATATCTCTATAATAGGTCTTAGCAAGGCAAATTTAACTAATTAGATAACTTTAACCGCTAGTTAAAGTTCTTTAATATCTTACGCGTTATATAATTATATTATAAACTATTTGTACTAACTTAATAGTACAAGTAAGTTATATCCTGGGGCACGAAATACGTATAGTATCGTATGCTCTTTAGGATAGTAGTAACTATCTCTTATATTAAAGCAGACTACGTAGTCTATATACTAATGCGACCTCCCCCCTAATTAGTTAGTGCTCTATAAGTGCGCCAGACGCGTAAGCGGGTGGTTGGTGCACTAAACGCGTAAACGCGTACCTGGCGTACTAAACGCGTAGGCACGCGGTTAGTATAACAGGTGCTATAATTATACACTAGCGGTACTTAAAAAATAAAACCACTTATATATAGTCTCCGTAATTGCTTTAATAAAACCATAGAATACAAAAGAAAATATATAGGAAACTCCTCCCGAGGTGCCTTCTGGGCTACCTTCCAAACGGTGCCCCAAGCTAGCCGTAAGTCCTACTTACGGTCCGTAAAATAAACCGTATGGCCTTTTAACGGGCTGTAAGTTAGATCTTAAGGGCCGCTAAGGCGCTAGTGCTAAGCGAGCCAATAGCGATTTTCCATCCCGGGGATGGAAAATCGTAATTGGTTAATTTGACTAACTTGACAGAATATAGCAGAATTTAGTAGGTTACGTAAGTCTACCTAACAGCTTACGGTCCGTAGAATAGGCCGTATAATAAGCCGTACGGCCTTTTAACGGGCCGTAGGCGTACTATAGGTACTTTATTAGTCCCGTTCTACCCATTCTATAACTTTTAGGTTAAGCCTATTTATATTAATTAAGGTTTTAAGGGCTTAACACGGCTTTGCCTTAGTTATAGCGTCTACTAGGTTGTTTCCACTACTAATCTATTTAACCTCCGTAATTTCACGTCGTTTATAGGCCTAATATAAGCATATTAGGTCGATTATAAGTCTCTTCTCTTATGTCGTACTTAGTTTAACTAGGTAGTTATAGAGGGACTTTAAATCAGTATATAAAACTAGGGGTAACTACTCCAGTTATAGAATCTTCTAGACCGTTAATTTAATTGCGGCTGCTATATTAAAGCCATAAGCTAATATATATAGTTTAAAAGCTAGTACACTGCGGGTTACTTATTTACACTTAATTAAAGACTAATATAGTATATTTGCGTCCTAATTACGGTCCGTAAGTATAATTATAAAGCCGATTTGTAATAATAGGTCTTTATTATTAGCAAAGGAGGCGTTTATAAATGCCAGTAAGCTAAGGGAACTTAGGTCTAGTGGTACGAAAGTAAGTCCCCTTACTGCATTGTTAATTTGCTACTAAATACGCTTATTAAGCTGCTTAATATTTTCTTCTTGCGGATCTACTGCCTGGGCTGTAAAGGATAAATTATAGGCAGATTTGAGTTGGCAGACTGTGGCAATATAGGCGCCTCTTGCACGCTGTGCAACGTATTAGTCCTTTATATTTATAGTCTTATAGGTCTTTCCGCGGGAGCTGGTAAGGTCCGTAGGCTTTACTATAATAGGCTTTAGGTTTTAAGCCTGGCGTTCCTAAGTTAGCTTAATTAGGTTGCCCTTTTATGTAATTAGGCCTCTATTAAACTTAATTGGATTTTACTTAGTTAACTACTTTCGCGGCTTTGCCAAGAACTTGGCCTTTTATAGTTTAGTTTCTTTAGTATCTATAAAGGTCTGGTCTACTAAGAATAGGGTATTATTTATTTGGAGTTTAACAATACCAAGGCCGTTTAATAGGCTGTATAGGAGGTAGGGGTTGTAGGTCAACTATTCCATTTTAAGTTTACTAACGTAGTACTAGTGGTATATTTTAAACCAATAGTTTCTAGCTTCCGGTACTCCGTATAAAGGTTTTACAACCCGTAAGATTATTCCTAGTTATAGGTTAAGCTTATAGGGTGGTCGTATAAAGATATCTCTACTTAGGTAGGTATTAGACTATACGTAGGCTTATAAGATATTCCGTAGGTAAAGGGCTATAGATTTACTTTGCTGTAGGCCGGGCGTAAGTACAAGTATAATCCGTTAGCTGACTCGTTAAATTGTAGGCGATTGCGTAAAGACTAAGTCTTTTCCTTAGTCGTTATAAGCTTATATGACGAGCCTTAACTTTTTAAAAGCTCTATTAGTACTAGGGTGCTTAATTTCGTTAATAAAGCGTAAGTTAAATATACGGACGCCTTATAGAACGTCTCTCTCCGTTATAACCGCAAAGATACCTTTTTTAAGTAGTCCGTTAATCTATTTGCGTTATGAGTCCGTAAAAGGGGTTTCTTATATTAGAACTAATATATCTATAGGCGGAGATTGCCTTATGGATATTCCTACGGAGGTTAGGTAATTCTCTATTATAGGGTTCTTAGTTACGGGGTACTTTTAGGGGCGTCCTTAACCACGCTTTATAGTGGGTTTAGTAGGTTTAGTAGGTTCTTAGGGGACTTCTAAAGTAGGCAGGGGTGCTTCTAGTTTATTTGGTTTGGTAGTTGCTTCTAGTTTGTCTAGTTTAACGTTATAGGTATTTTTAGGCCGAAAGTAGGGTTTTACAGACGTGCTTTTAAAGCTAGTTAGCCCACTAGGGAGTTATACGTAGTACGTCTCATTTTCTACGGCTAGTAGGCAATAAGGTCCATTCTAATTACCGCTTTTACGCTATATAAGGACTTTAGAGTTAAGCGGGAGGTCGTATACTAGGGTTGTATTAGGTCCGTTGCGGTAGTACAGGGCGTTATTAACAGTTTATTTGGCCCGTAGCTTAACTATCTCAACTATCGCCTTCCGTATTATAGCTGCTCGCTTTATAATAGATAGGGTAGGAGGGTCTAGATTGCTTATCCTTAGGTAGGCTCTATAGACCAAGAGAGTGGGTACTAGTCCGTCTGGGCTAGTAGTGTTATTAATGGCTTTTACGGCCATCTATAGAGCCAGTTCCTTTTAGATATCCTTATATTCGTCTATAATAATCTAGTAAGCTCTCCGTAGGGCTAGGTAAGCTTACTTAATAAGCCTAACGGACTAATACGCCTTAACTAGAACGGCTTTTGTGGAGATAGCTATGGCTATAGTATACTACTAGAATTCCTTGCTAATAAAGTTCCTACTAGTATCGTAGGTGATATACTACGGGGGTCTAATATACGTGTCGATTTAGTAGGTCCGTAAGATATCCTAGGTGTACTTTATAGATATATTTTATAACTAACGGGCGGCTTGATAACGGGTTGCCTTATCAATTATATATAGTACTAGGCTGCCATTAATATATATAATGTCTACGTATACTAAGTGGTTAAAGTTAAGATCCTTATAAAGGGTGAACTTAAATCGGCCTAGAGAACGTCTGTATTTCTAGCAGTAGGAGCAGTATTTAGTTAGGTGATTAATTGCCTTTTTATTAACGTCATATCCAAAGCGTTTAAGGACTCTATACAGCTTTTTAGCTAATAGGTAGCCGAAACGGCGGTGCAGGCGGTAGATCTTAGTACTAGTAAGGTAACATAGGTTGTAGTCGAAAGACTCTTAAATATACGTCCGTAAAATCTCTCCCTATATAAGGAACGGGTAACCGCTATATAATAGTAAGCTGCACCTACCTCTACCTAAGATTAACTACTTACCCTTCTTACTTAACTCCTATAGACGCAGAATTAGCAATTATTGCCTACGGCAACTGCCTCTACCCTCTCTTTAGCAACTGCTCCTACTCTACCTAGTGCTCCTCCCGCCTAGTATCTTCACCCTAGTACTGCCAATACCGATCCTACTATGCACTTGCCTATATATAGTAAAGAGGTAGCCACTATCGCTAAGATCTACACGGACGGCTAGAAGTACGATAGAGTAAGTAATAGCTTTAACTTTAAGTTAACTATCTTCTATAATATCTGCAAGAGAGCTAGTCTACCTCCTAAAGGCTATATAACTGCATTCCTAACCATACTAAAGGGACTTGCTTAGGATCACTATTATAATAGCAGCCTTCCAACTAGATTATTTACTAAGGTATGTAACTATATACGTCACTTCTTTAAAGGACTAGAGTACTATTGGAGAAACCTCACTAAATAGAACGCCACTAACTTCCAAGAAATTATTAACGAAAACCCTAATAAGCAAATCTATTAGAGTTTCCAACTACTTATTAATAAGCTCTTAAAACATCGCTACGGGTTACACCTAGAGTTCTATATAGACCTCTTCCTTATAAATAAGCTAGTCACCGCTTGCTAAGGAGTACTAGTATACCGTATCGCCATTTCTAACCCTTCTAAAGATCTCTCCTAGTTAATTAGTAAGTTACAATCTTCTATAGTTATATAGGAGAAGGAACACCCTTTCTAGGCCTTAATGAGACCGTCTTAAGGAGCCTACTTTACGGATCGTATATACCGCCGTAATACCCGTAATAGCCGTAACTAAACCCACTTCTATAGATAAAATACCGTTAGATCCCTAAAGGCCAAGTGCTATGTTTGCTAAAAGGAGAGCTGCCGCTTATAGAAACATATAAAGGAGGAGCGGAACTATTCTAGAGATAAGTACAAAAGACGTTTTAATAATAATAAGGGCCGTAACAGTAACTTTAAAGAACGCTTTAGACAATACACTATCTACTATAAAGGAGACGATAACAATAAGTATAATAAGACTTTTAAAGCTCTTGTGCTAGACATAGACGCTAATAAAAACCCTAATAACGACAATAGTGAGGAAGAATTAGAAGACCCTAACGGCTACTACTTTATATTATTTGGGACTCTTACTATAGACAAAGCAACCTCTATAAGCGTAGAACTAGCCAATAAGGCTTACGCTTACTTACTTACTGCAACCTCTACGGAACCTACTATGGAAACTAACCTGTTTAACTACAACACAATAACCGCCGCTTTACGCTATACTTCTATGGTATTTATAGGAATTATAATTAATACTAGTGCGTTAAAGAAGTTTACGGCTAGTTATAGATAATTCTAGGCACTATAGAACGCGGACTAATCTATAAGACTTAACACCTTAACTAAAGAATAAGTTAACGTGCAGTTTAGTATTAGAATTACTACCTCCATTAGAACTACGGACGTTGCCACCCCTATAGGTAAGATACAGTTTTATATTATCTATATGGATACCCCCTTCTTGCTCTATTTAGCGGATATAGATAAACTCTAAATCTACTACAACAACCTTAGAAACGTTGTCATCACTCACACCAAAAAAGTGCTAGTAGTGCGACGGTTTGGCCACCTATTTCTCTTATAGAACTTATTACTACAGTTATATTTATCTAAATCCTTTAACGCGAACCCCTGCTACTTAACAGATATAGAGCTACGGCGCCTATATCGCCAATTTAGACATCCCTTAGTTAAGAAATTGCAAAAGCTACTCCACTATACTGGCCATGAAACTGATAGAATAGCCATTAAGCAACTAACTAAGTTCTGCCACTACTGTTAGAAGTTTAGTAAATTACTAGGCAGATTCCGCTTCACCCTACAAGATAACGTTAATTTTAACTATAATATCATCGTCGATATTATGTACATCAGTGGATCACCCCTCCTATACGTCGTTAATAAAGGAACGCGATTCTAAGCCGGTAGATGGCTATAAGACATTAGCGCTAAATACACATAGGACGTTCTATGGATGTGCTAGATTAATATCTACCTAGGGCTACTAGACCTAATTACCTACGACACTAAAAAGAACTTCGTTAGTAAGGAATTTAAGTAATACGCTACTATTATGGGAATTAGTATAAAGGGAGTACTGGTTAAAGTATATAACTCTATTAGAATAGTAGAGCGCTACTATAGTCTACTACAGCAAGCCTACCAGATTATTATAACTAAAATCCCCAAAATTGATAAGGAGATAGGACTCTAAATAGCGTTTAAAGCAATTAACGATTTAGCTGGCCCTAAAAGACTAGTTCCCACACTTCTAGTCTTTAGAGCCTACCCCCGAATGGTTGAATCCAATACACTATCCCCTATGGTTATATAACGCGCTGCCGCAATTAAAAAGGCTATAGTAGAGATATAGAAGCTACGAGCTAAATAACAGATCGCTAACGCGCTGAATATACGAAACGGACCTAATGCTGATGCGATTTATAATCTCCTACTAAATTCGCCCGTTTTGGTCTGGAGAGAAGGAAACACTAGCCAAAGCGGCTATTAGGACGGGCTATTTACCTTACTTACTGTTAAAGGTAAAATATGCACCGTTAAGCTATCTAGCGGACCTATAGCCTTTTAATCTATGGTTATAAAACCCTACCTTTAAGCAACTAAACTGTAGGAGTAAATTATTGGACTAGAATCGCCACCTAAACCTTTATTTGGGTTAGTCCTTTCTAAGACTATCCTAAAGAGACCTACTAAAGCTTAGTAATAACCCCCGAAACGAGGCAAAGGACGCCCTCGCAAATACCCTCTACTTACGGCTATAACTGACATCACCATCTACCTATAGGATAATAGTCAATTCAGTACTTAATTTAGCGCCTTCTAATAGAGGGAGCTCACTAGTCTACTTAAGAAGGGAGTTTTTAAGATTGTAAGACTTACGGATATACCACAAGGCGTACGACTCTTTAATTCGCGATTTGTTGACGAGATTAAGAACAAGGGAACTAATAAGGCCTTTAAGAAATCCCGACTAGTTATATAAGCTTATAACGACTTAGAAAAGGAACTGGTTTTTACCTAATTACTAACCATTTAACGAGTTAGCTAACGACTAATTCTTTATATTGCCGCCATAAAGCTTCTATAGGTACAACTTTACCTCTAAGACATTTTATAGGCCTATGTATAATCAACTACTACACTAAATCGAGAGTTCTACGTACGACCTCCGCACGAGCTAATTAAGCAACTTAGGATTAACAAGGCCTCCGTTTTAAAGGTTATAAAGCCACTTTATGGAGTACCGGAAGCTGGTAACCACTGGTTTAAGATATATTACTTGCATTATATCTAACAGTTACAAATAGACCAGTCTATGTACGACCCCTATCTCCTACAGAGCAACGAACCCTTTGGCATTGTAGGCCTATAAACCAATAATACTCTATTCCTGGTGGATAAGACCTTTATAAACGCAGAGTAAAACGAGCTATATAAGGCCAAGTTTATGGCTAAGGAACGGGAATAACTTACCGTTAATACGCCCATTAAGTTTAACAGTAGAGTTATTTAGCTACTAACTAACGGGAGTATTATGCTTACTTAGGAACGACAATATATAAACCTTAGTACAATTAGTATAAAACTTGCCACGAGTATGGGATTAAGAGGAGCTATAAGAACCTTAACCCCAAAGGACTAGTACATCGCTTAACGTGCTAGAGGTGTATATATTGCTTCAGTTTGCCAGCCAGAAGCCTTATTTAATTTATCCTTTGCCGCCTAAGTAATTAACCCTAATAAGGAAGACGTAAAACGGTTAAATAAGCGTCTAAACTAGCAAATTAAGAACGCTAATAGAGGCCTTAAGTTTGTTAAGTTAGATATTAAAACCCTATAGCTACTAGTATTTATAGACGCGTTATTTGCCAATAATAAGGACCTCTCTTCGCAGATTAGCTATATTATCGTACTAGCTGATGCTATAAAGAAGGCCAATATTGTTTATTAGAGCTCAGTTAAATGCAAAAGAGTTACTTGGAGCGTACTAGCTTCTAAACTCTACGGCACGGCCCACGGCTTTAATATTGGTGTTGCGATTAAGTCTATAGTAGATAAGATCCTACAAATTAACCTCCTACTTGTACTTTACACTAACTCTAAGTCCTTATATAACTGTCTAGTACGACTTAGAACCACCTAAGAAAAACGCCTAATAATTAACGTAATATGCCTCCAGTAAGCCTACGAACGGAGATAAATTACGGAGGTAAAATAGATCAACGGAGAGGCTAACCCTACTGACGCCATGATAAAGGGAAAACCCTACGCGGCTCTTTAACAACTTATTAATATAAACTAAATCGACTTATAAGTTATAAGATAGGTTAAACGAACGAACTTAGATTTAGCTTAGCGTTATATAACTAATTGTAACGGTATGGACCCTAAATTTAACTAGCTAATTAGGATTTTCCATCCCCGGGATAGAAAATCGCTATTGGCTCGCTTACTACTAGCGCCTTAGCGGCCCTTGCGACATATTAACCTACTACCCCTAACAATTCTTCTTCTTCTCCTTAGCTTAGTGTCTTTGTAATACAGTATTCTATAAGCTTTGGTTTAGAGGCATTTATATAAGCTGTAATATGGGTTATGTGATTACAGACCTGTAAAAGGAGCGTAGAAGCTACTGCGTATTAATTGGATCTCCAGCTATTGCGTATACGCTACGAATAGTCTAGAAGTAAGCTTAACTTTGGAGTAGATTAGCCTTCTTTTTAGAGTTGCTCTAGTGTCGGAACGTTAGTTATGTAATATGGTTACGAGACCATAAAGCGAGGCTAGCTAACCTAACCTTAGAGCAACCCCTTACTTCTAGACAATAATAACTACTAACTTCAACACCGCATACGTATCGCAACACAGTGATATTCGTGTACGTTGATAATGCGAGTGTACCGACAATATATTAATAATATTTTAATCTACTTATCCTTGCTTTTTAAATATTAAAAGCATATTTAAATAGACCTTAAACGCCTATAAGACATAGGCTTATAATGCGATATTAAGAAATATAAAGTTATATACTTAGGCCTAATTATATCCCGTAATGGAATTAAAATAAACCCTAAGGAAATTGCTGCGATTATAAACTAGAAAAGTCCTAGCAGTGTATAATATTGTCTATACGAGTAGAGGTTATAAATATTGTTATTAAATGAATAGCGTAGAGCGTATGCGGTAGGGGCTATATACGTAGCGTAGGTCACCTGACTGCCTACGGCCCGATAGATAGCCCGACCTTTACTACCCCTTTCTTTCTCCTTTAGTAGACAAGAGATAAAATACAAATATATTAAGAACCGGAACTACTTATATTGCAATTATAGTACCCCCTAGGTAATACCAACAAACATATTTAAAGATTTTTAAAATTTACAAATTTTTATTATTAATTTATTAATTACTTCTTAAAAATTATTTAGCTATTAGTAAACTTAATAAGGAAAAATATAAGATTTAAATAAACTACTAAATATAAATAAGCTTTTAACAACCTAAAATATTGTTTTATAACTACTCTAATACTTACCTACTTTAATTCTAACCTTAAATATATTGTTAAAATAGACTTATCTAACTATATACTAAAAGGAGTATTATTATAATATAATAAGAACGGCGAGCTGTGCCTAGTAGCCTTCTCTTCTAAAAACTTGCCCCTACTAAATTAAACTATAAGATATATAATAAGGAACTACTTATAATTATTAGATACTTTAAATAATGGCGTTTAAAGCTTAAAGGATTGTTATTTCTAATACGTGTATTAATAGACTATAAAAACCTATAATACTTTATAACTATAAATCAATTAATATAACGCCAAATTCTTTAGGCCGAATACCTCTTATAATTTAACTTTAAGATTATATACTAACTAGGTAAACTTAACTAGAAGCCTAATATATTAATATAATAATTATAGAACTTACCTATAAACGCTTTAGATAAACGGATTATAAATTAATTATAGATCCTATTGCCCCCTAAATATTTTAAGAAACTATACCCTATATTCCTAAATACGGAACTTAATAATAATAAATTAAAAGTTAATAAATAGGAAATGGAAGTTAATAAGTTAATAGAATATAAATATAAGAATAATATATAAATAGCAGATATAATAAAAGCAATTTAAATAGGAAAACAATAGTATAAGGATATTACCCTTACTAAATGCGAAATTTATAATAATCGATTATACTATTAATAGAAGATAGTAGTTCTAAATTCCAAACCCTTATAATTTAAGATACTTAAATTTATATATAATTCCCCTATAGTAGGGCACCCTAGCCGTATAAAGACCTATAAGATTATTTAATAAGTATACTGCTAGAATATAATATATAACTATATATAAAAATATATTCAAGTATATTAAACGTGCGTTTATGGAAAGACTTCTTATATAAAGAAATAAGGAGTACTTTAACTATTGCCGATTCTAATATAAAGATAATGTCGGGAATGAGGCAAGCGGTCGTCACGTGACGCCGCGGCACTAGCGTGGCGAGGAGTCTTAAGCTCCTCGCCCTTCCTCATTCTAATTAATAAGCTTTATTAACCAACATCACTATAACCTACTCAAGTAGTCGTTATTGGTAAGTCACCCTATATAACCAATACTAATTAGTGGTTAAATATATAGTCAACCACAGAGCAGCTAGGTTTTTAAATAGAAGAGATAGTCTTATATAGGGGTGCCATATGCGCTTATATAGAATAGATTCCGGCGATACTGTACTACCTTAGACTTGCGGAAAACTAGTAATAGAAGTATTACTAAGTACTAGGAGATACCAAGTTGCGTCTATTATATAGAACAACCGCATTTACGAAGATTTGGTTGAGTACTTTAGGTTAGAAGTATTACTAAACCTAAGGTCCTAAGTTAACGTCTAAAACGCGTCAAACAACTACCTTAACACCCTCCGTATACCTTCGCAGATTTTAGGATCACGATTAATACCCAAATCCACCTACGCACGTCTGCTATTATAGCGTGAACCTATCCAAAGAAGTACGAGAAGGACATTAACCCGGAAATATAGAATACTAATATAATTGACTTTATAAACGCTAAGCAACAGGACCTAAACGGATTCTTATTATACTATATAGCACACTATAAAGACAGTGAATACAACGATACTATGCTATGGTACTATATAAGGGAGGACTTTATTAGATGGATAAAGGAAACATAGGCTCCTATAAAGAAGGATATTATATAAGACTTCCGTAACTTCTTGTAAGAGTATGGAGTATTTATACCTATAGATGGGGGTACTATTAAAGACAATATTTAGGAGCAGGTTATTAACATAAAAGAAGAGCACAAATGGACTCTATAAGAGATTAAGCACCAACTACACACTATAAGGAAGCTTAACTTATAATGGAACCTAAGTAATACACCTCTAAAGACAAACCTACCTCCGCCTTTAACTCCTCTATATCCAATTTAACCCGTAACCTTAATGTCGGATACTATACCCTAACGAGAGCAGGCGCAGGATCCCATTACTTCGCGATTTAATAACCTTTAGACTCCACCGACTAGACCTACGTCCCCACTACAGCCTATAATGCAACTCCCACCTCCTCTATCTCAAATTTAAACCGGAGGTAGTTTAAAATTGCTTACAGAGCTTACGAAGCTCTACTTGGATTAGGAGAAGAAGTTTAGTAAGGAATTATATAATATTCTTAATTTAAAACTATATATCTTCTATAACTATTACTAGAAGGTAGAAATAGAGTCTAATTAATACCACAACGCCTATTCCGTTATACTTAAGGGCCGAGCTAGTACCTTCTATTACGATTGTTTGGTAGGAAAAGGATATAATTTTAACCGCATAATATATATGTTAAGATGCCACTTTAAAACAGAAGAGAATAAGTAGCAGTATATATTAGAATAGAGAGAGACTACCTTCCTAAGAATTATTACTATAAACCCAGGTGTCCCTCGGCTTAATTGTCTTTAAAAGCTCTTTAATTAACTTTAGACGATTTAGCGTGGTTTATCCAAATTATATTAAGAGGATTTCAGCCTATATAATTAAGTTATTAGCGTATACTAAGGCGTTAAAGAATACAACCTTGCTCTCTTTAATCCTGTAAATACTTATAAAGGAGTATATACTTAATTAAGATCTTCTATTAGCACCGCTCTACGCTTTTAAGAAGTATAGCAATTTAACGCCTAACTTTAACCTACTTTAATTGACCCGCCTAACTAATATGACCACAACTAGACTAATCGAATATATAGTGGCCATAGTAGGTAATACGGTAGAGGGTATAATTAATAACTATAAGGTAAAGGTAGAGGTCCTTATAGAGGTTCATTTTAAAGTAATTACTAGAAGAAGTGCTACGTTTATAAGAAACTAAATTACTAGTTAACTAGGCATTNTNTTAATAAANNAAAGNAGGNATATAATAAGTTNCGCTAGAGTATAANAAANGTTANAAATTATAAGGTTANTATAGCCTACTTCTAAAGCTTCCTAGTTTAATATAAAGGCGTAGAAGATCTTAAGGGTAAGGTTAATAAGGCCGAACAGCTCCTTATAGATATAGAAATTAAGGACTACTTACCCAACTAATACTTCACTAAGTATAGTAAGGTAGATAGTATATAAACCATTACTATTCTTAATAACTAATTTACGCTCTATTCTATTATAAAGTTAAATATCTTTAACGAGCTAAAGGAGAGCTCCGCGTTCTCCTTTAATAATAGATACTCGGCGAATATCTTCTATAGTATTATACCAGATACTAGAGCCGCAGGAGTATCTATAGTAGGAGAACCTTAAGTTTGAGCCCTTTAGCAGCTTAATAACTCTATTTAGATTAACTATTTAACGGCAGGCTAATATACAATTCGTTTTAGTAAGGGTACTATAACCTTTCTTAGCACAATTAGGGTCCAAACCCCCTTAGGGTGTATTACTTTCTACATTATTCCCATAAATATTCTATTTCTATTTTGCATCGGAGATATAGACAAATTAGGCGTTAAGCTTAATAACCTTAAGAATATACTTATATAGGGAGATAATCGGGTACCTATTATACGCAAGTAGGGTCACCCTTAGTTACTCTTTTATTAACTAAAAAAGAGTATTACTTAAAGCCACCTAACTAAGTTAGAGTTACGTTAACTATACTATTATTTTAGCCACCTATCCGTCTATTAATTGCTTAGGGTTCTTTAGCGAGTAGGCTATAAAGTTAAGGTTAAGGCAATTAAGTATCTTATAAAGTACTACTATTACTACTAAATAAACTAGAAGTCCCCTAGCCGATTTAAGTTCACCCTTAAAGATAACTACAACTTTAACTTCTGTATTATCGTTAACGTTATATATCTTAGCGGTAAGCTAGTACTTTAAGTTATTAACTTCTTAACCTTCTTTTAAGCCGCACGTTTTTTAAAGGATATATTAGCTAGAAACGTATAGGATACCCTTTAATTATACTAGATTAATATCTACCTAGGACCCCCTAATTAAATCGTCTATAATATAGGAAAGAACTTCTTATCTATAGAGTTTTAACAATAGATAAAGGTAATAGTAATTAAGGTTAAGGAAGTCCCCATTAAGGCACATAATAATATTAAAAAAGTGGAGTAATATTACACGCCATTACGCCGTGTATATAAGATTATTTCTTTAAAACTAGAGGACGCTAGCAAAGAACTTACCTTATAAATAGCCGTTAAAGCCATTAACAATTCCGCTAGCCTAAATGGACTTATACCTACGTTGCTAGTCTTTAGCGCCTACCCTTAAATAACTAACAATTCTCCACTATCTCCCTCTATTATGTAACGAGCTAAGGCTATTTATAAGGTAATAAAGAAGGTACAACGTCTCTACGCTATACACTAGGTTAACAACGCACTAGGAATAAAAAATGGCCTAAATACCTTAACTACGCTTAATCTGCCACTCTAGTCTAAGGTACACATATAGCGTAAAAAGGGAGAATAGTTAGGCCTATATTAACTTATTATAATTAATAGTTAGACTTATACTATTTAGATACCTTATAAACCCACTTAATTCCATTTAACTATTATTAAGCCTTACTATAAAAATAATAGCTCTAAGCCTTTGCAGAATACTATAAAAAATGCCCTAAAGGAGAGCCATAATTAACGTGCTCTAAAAGGCGACCACAATTCTAATATAATTATAGTAGATACACCGCAACCACAACGCGGTAAAGGTCGCCCAAAGGGATTATAAAATCGCCAATATCTTATTAATTTTAAAGAGCAATTTATTGCCGCCATTAAGAATAGAGTTAAGTTATTAATAGCCTTTATAATAGCTAAGGAGAAGGCTAACTTTAAGCTCGTAAAACAGCTTTAAAAAAAAGGTTATATTATAACTCCTAGAGCTCCTTTCTAAGCATCCAATAAGCAGGAGATCGATAGTCTTATTATAAAAGGAGTTTTTAAATTTAAGAAGTATAACCCTACTAAGTTTAACAAAGTTTATATCTTTAAGTTAAGAATAGTTAATAAGATTAAAGGCAAAGCTACTAACACCCTATTTAAGAAATTAAGGCTTATTATCTAAGGTTATAATAATAATAGCAAGGAGGTAATTCTTACGCAATCTTCTATAATTCAACGAGCTAGTTAGCAAGTCATTATTACGCTAGCTCCCTCCTTAATAAAGAATAGAATGGCGGTCTATTTATAAGATATTACTTAGGCCTACACCCAATTAGAGACACACCTTTAGCGCACCTTCTAGAGCAAATTCGCCACTAATATCCCAAAGATACGATTATAGTTATACTTAAGCCATTATACAGAATCGCAGAGGTAGGAACTTACTAGTGGGCTACCTATAGCAAGCACCACAAAGAGAAGCTTTTAATAACTATATTTATATTTAATCCCTACTTCCTTATCATAACCACAGGAACTCCGTTCGGAATCGTCAGCATATAGACTAACAATATAATTATCTTAGGAGACGACTAATTCTTAGCTCTTAAAGAAGATAAGCTAGTAAAAGCAAATCTTATAGTAAAGCCAAAAGAAAAGCTTAATTTAATAACACTATTACTCTTTAATAGATGCATCCTCTCCCTAAATAAGGATTCCATTGCTTTACGCCAGAAGGGTTAAGGCAAGAAGATTAACATTATTAACGTTAATTCTCTAAAGCAAGGATATATAGAGCAACGTGCTTACAGAGCTTATATTACTTCTATCTGTCAACCTAAGGCTTTATTTAATCTCTCCGTTGCTACCTAACACTAGGAACCAACCAAAGACGACATTCTTGCCCTAAATAAATGTCTTTCCTAGTAAATAAACTATCTCAATTAGGGACTACTCTACATGCCTATTAATCTTCCTACCGCTAAGCTCTTTATATTTGTTAATAGATTATTCACAAATAATAAAGATTTTAGCTCCTAATTAGAATATAAAATTATTATTATAAATAAATTTACTAAAGAGAATAACTTTATAATCTATAGCAATCTTATCTATTAGAGCTTAACTAAGAGTAAGCGCGTTACCTAAAGTATTTTAGCATTAGAGATATATAGAATAGTTAGCGGAGTTAATATAGCAATTACAATTAGAACTACCCTAAAGATAATTATAGATTAACTCAAACTTCCTATTATCCCTACAATTATATGCACCAACTTATATTTCCTCTATAAGTATTTAGTCAAGCTTAGTACTACAAAGGAGAAGCGCCTTATAATTAATATTATAGCACTTTAGCAATTCTATAAGCGTTAAAAACTTTTTAAGATTTAATAAATTAATAGCTAAGATAACCCAGTAGATATAATAACAAAGGCGAACCTAAATAAGGCACTAGAGACGTTTATTAACACAAATACTCTACGTATACGAGTTAAAGGTTAGGTTAAAAGGGAGTCCCTAAAAATTTCTTAGTTACGTAAGGTCTTAAAATATCCAGGAACTTTAACTAGCGGTTAAAGTTATTTAATTGGTTAGATTCTCTCGCCAAGACTCCCTAAAAGGGGGGAGTATAACATTCTATAGACCCTAACTTAACCCAGCCAATTAGGATTTTCCATCCCTGGGATAGAAAATCGCTATTAGCTCGTTTATGACTAGCGCCTTAGCGGCCCTAACACGACGTCTACCTACGACCCCTCAGCAAGAGAGCACCACGTGCTAGGGGGCAAATTTTAGGACAGCGAGACTTATATTACAATGGCAATAGTAAGTAAAGAGGATTTATATTTATTATGCTAGTTAAGCAGTATTTATATATAGATAGCAACCATAAAAGAAGAGTTGCTAGTGTCGGGAATAAGGCAAGCGGTTGTCACGTGACGCCGCGGCACTAGCGTGGCGAGGAGTCTTAAGCTCCTCGCCCTTCCTCATTCTAATTAATAAGCTTTATTAACCAACATCACTATAACCTACTCGAGTAGTCGTTATTAGTAAGTCACCCTGTGTGACCAACAGATAACAAAATATCTTAATAAACTTTATAGTTAACTTACCTAGCAATAATAGGTTTATAAATATTATAGTAGTTATTAACTATTTTATAAAAATGCGATATATAATTTCTATAGACTTAATTAATGTAATATTAGTAGCCGAATATTTTATTAAATATATCTTTAAGCTATACGGACTTCCTAACTTAAAAATATCTAACTATAAAAGCTAGTTCGTTTTAGACTTCTAATAAGCCCTATATAAATAATTAAGTATATAAATATAACTCTTAACTATATTTTATTTAGAAATAGATAGCTAGACTAAAATTGTAAATATAATTATAGAATAATACCTATAAATATACTACTCCTACCTATAAGATGACTGGGAAAAGTAGCTGCCCTTAGTTAAGTTTACCGTAAATAATACAATAAATAAATTAATAGGCATAATGCTGTTTTATATAACCTACGGATAAGACCTCTAACTTATATTTAAACTATAATCTATAATTAAGCGGATTTAGTTAATTAACGTATATAACTTTACTAATTAAATAAAGTAGCTAACGGAACTATTATAAAGCGAATTAATATACGCTTAAACGGTATAGGATTAGTATATAAATAAAAGATAAGCTTCCGCGTAGGACTTTAAAGAAAGTAATATAGTTTATCTAAATATACAAAACCTAAAAACTTAACGGCCCTTAAAGAAACTTAATTAGAAATTTATAGGCTTATACTAAATTTAAAAAAAACTAAGCCCGTATACCTATAAGCTTAAATTACTATATAAACACAATAGTAGAAAGCTTGAAATTAAAAAGAATTTAAATTATATTATAACGTTTATATATAATTACAGCACCTATCGTACTAACCACGTGCCTACGCGTTCGGTACGCCAGGTACGCGTTTACGCGTTCGGTGCACCAACCACCCACTTACGCGTCTAGCGCACTTATAGAGCACTGACTAATTAGGGGGGAGGTCGCATTAGTATATAGACTACGTAGTCTGCTTTAATACAAGAGACAGTCACCACCATCCTAAAGAGCATACAATACTATACGTATTTCGTGCCCTAGGATATAACTTACTTGTACTATTAAGTTAGTATAAATATTAATTAGTAAGCGCGCATAGATTAGCAATTACTCGACACCCCCCCCCCAAGCGGTACTCGACAGCGACTACCCGTTTAAACTCCTAGTATAACCTACTAGAAGGTCGGAAGTTGGGGATTACGGACTTATCTCTAACTCTATATACTTATTTAAGTCTTAGTATAGTTTACTAAAAGTTTATAAACGCGAATATAAACCTTTACGGAACCCCCTATCCTTAACCCCCTTAAACCTTAAACCTCTTCGGACCTTATAGAAACCCCTTACCCTTCTACAAACCGTTACGGACCCGTTAATCGCCTTTACGGACCACTATAAGACCTCTTCCACCCGCCACGTACTATATAGTATGGCAGATATCAACAAGCAAGTCAGCGAAGGTTAAAAGAAGTGGAGATAAGGAGTCGACGTTACGTCTATAAACGACGTTAACGACTATATTAGTTTTAAAATCCTTAAATACAAACACTTTAAGCTTATAAATAACGACCTATAAGAGCAATACTAGGAAGACTTTGCGGACTTTACGGAAGCTATTTTTAAGGCCTGCAACCCTATTACCATCTATAAACTATAAACCCTTTTACGTAACTAAGGTGTATAGGTTAAAAGGGACAAATAAGTTACTGTTATATAGTCTTTATATAATATAATACATAAGAAAGACCAAATAGAATAGACTAAAGAGGAAATCCTAGACTAGGTTAAAACCACTAAAGAACTCTTTACTTCTTCCAAACTTAATAGAATTGCCAGCCTTATACTTAACCTACTTAACTAAATTTATCCTATAGACCTAAGCGGCTTTAAAGCTAACCTTACTGGCTAAAATATACCCTACTCTTAAGCTACGGACTATAATACCCCTGTAAACCAAAATACGGACCAAATTACCCCCATTATTTAAATCACAGATCCGTAAACTATATATCCGCAAGCTATATATCCGTAAGCCATATATCCGCAAACCATAGATTCGTAAGTTATAGATCCGCAACCCACTTAAGTAAAGACCTACGGCAAGGAGCTAGCTAACCTAGCTAAGCTCTATACCGACAAATTAAAGTACAGCAGTAAAAACGATAACTTTAACTTTAAACTGACCATCTTTACGGACCTTTGTTAGAAGGCCGATATTCCTAAATAGGAGTTTAGCTAAGCCTACTCTACTATACTGCGCGGCCTAGCACTTAACCACTATTATACTAACCTCAAGAGCAATCCCCTTAGTGTTCCCTTTAATAAGCTATATAAAGCTACCCGTAACTACTTTAAAGGACCGGAATATAAGCGTAATATCCTTACCTAATAGAATGCGACTAAGCTACGGACTGTAATTAATAAGAATACTAAAAAATCGACTACAGAGTACCTGTAAATTCTTATTAAAGACCTCCAGCACCTATAGCACGGCCTTAATACTAAACTTTGAATAGACGACTTCCTGTATAATAAACTTATTACGGCTTACTAGAAAGTAGAGCCTTATAAGTACGCCTACTATAAGCCTATAAATACCTTAGCTGGCCTTATTAATGATCTATGTTTCTCTATTATAATATACAAAGTCTTAAACCTACTAGGCAGCACTTAAGCCTTTATTACGGATATTTAATATCCGTAAATAGACTTAGACATCTACTTTACGGACCGCCGCTACCGCTAGCAGCACCCATACCGACTAAGTCCTACCTATAACCCCCGTAGCAACCCCTATATAAAAATATACCCCCATAGACAAACTAGCCAGAAGTGCTTTGTGTGCGGCAAAAAAGGATATTAGTTTATAAGGTATACCTAGGAAGAACGTAATAAGTTTAGGAAGAGACTTAATAACTAAATTAACTAGTTTATCTTAGAATACAAAGGAAAGGAAGTAGAGGAGCCTCCTAATAAGTTAATAGAAGCCCTTATAATTGACTTTAACTTAAAGGCTTAGGAATAGGAGACCTTAGAGACATTCCTAACCGCTTTTAAACCTTTTACGAATAGCTAAGCCTTTAATATTACGACCGTATTAGCCGACCGCTCCTTTATACACTTAATTACACCCAAAAACCAATCTATAAGTATACCTGCTAGACCTGTTACAGACGTTACGGACTATAAACAGGACCTATTTATATATATTACTATAAAACGTTATACCCCTAAGGAATTCTACGGCGTTATAATTAACACAGGTGCCTTTAAGAAGTCTACCGTAGGCTATGGATAATACCTTATATATAAGGCCACTATAGATAATAATACGGATATTGATATTACGTAAACTAGAGCCATAAACGTCTAGTTTAGCATTAGCTTAACCGTATTAATTAGATTAGTTGTAGTTAAGACTCTAATTAGCCTAGTTGACTTCCACGTAGTAAAAGCGGACACCCCTTTTCTACTCTGCCTTATGGATATAGACAGGCTACAGGTCTACTACAATAACGTCATAGACACTCTAATTGGCCCTATAATTGCCCTAGGAAGCAAGTATATTACCTAGCTAATTATACAACAATTTAGATAGTGCAGTTTGCTAGGGTATAGATACAGTAGCTAGTTAGGGTATTATAGGGGTAGGTATTTACGTTCTAGGTGTTGTAGCCATAGCTATAGGCTAAATTACAAGCGTTGGAGGTAGTGGGGGTAGTTAATAGTTTATAGGCGTCGGCACCGTATGGGAAGGTAGTAGGCTATAAGAGGGGGTTATAGGAACTAAAGAGGCTATAACTAATGGGGGTATAGCTTAATTTAATATTAGAGCTGTTTATATAGAGTTAAGTTATTCTTGTAATGCTACTGTAATTATAGGGCTAATTTCCTTAAGAGCTCCTGTAATTTCCTTATCTGTCTATTTATAAGGTTCTTCCTTTTAGAGGAGGTCAAATAGTGCTTCTAAGATTAAATATTTATTATTGTGCCTTCCCATATACACTCCCCTCTTAAGTAGATAAGTGCGTAATTTTACTCTTATGTTAATTCGTATGCGTCTAAAATCCTTAATGGTGAAGCCTTTAAATTCCTCCTTAAATACTGTCTATAATGTATAGTCTGTGAAGTTCTCCTGTATATGTACGTAGACCTTTATTTCTACGTATTCTCCTAATTTATCTTTCGTGGTATTTGCTGTGTCGATCCCGTCCCCGTGCCTTAAGATCTTCTCGGCCTATTTGGAATCTATTTTTAGAAGGGAGGTCTATAGGTTTAAGGTTAAGGTTAAGGTCGAGGTTAGAGTTAAGGTTAAGGTTTATATACGTTTCTACAGCCGTAGGGCCTGTAGAATGGTTCTTAGCAAGACTGCTATTCTCTTAGCGATCTATTATATTAGCTGTAAAGCTAGTATAAATTCTCTTAAGCGTAAGTAAAAGTTGTAGTCTTCTCCTTTAATAAAATAGATAAGAACTAGGCGATTATGAACTGTTTCTAGTACTACTTCTTAAGCGCTAGCTATTGCGTATTTCCTAATCTGTACGTCTACTAATTAGTGTTAGTATACTCGCATTATTAACGTGTACGAATATCACTGTGTTGCGATACGTATGCGGTGTTGAAGTTGGTAGTTATTATTGTCTAGAAGTAAGGGGTTGCTCTAAGGTCAGGTTAGCTAGCCTCGCTTCGTGGTCTCATGACCACATCACATGACTAACGTTCCGACATATATATAGTAATAAATATATTAAGGAATTTATAGAGCGTATTATTAATATATTACTAAAACGTACTAAGACCGTTTTTTACACTAAATAGCATTACTAGGTATTTAAAGAGTCCCTATTATATACGAAAGGCTATATACTTTTTATCTCCCTTATAGACGCGAATTTAATTAAAAGCGGCAACTATATTAAGCTTTATAAAATATTATACCTTTACTAAGCGGTTAAGCGTCTCTTAAAGTAGGGGGATTAGATATTAGTTTTAAATCATAATTACGTTTAAAGCTTAATAATTAATATAGAATCTTAAGCCTCCTTCTAGCTTTTTAATAAATAGTATAGATAAGGTGAATAGAGATTAACTCGGGTAAATAAATCCTTTTTCTAGATGCTTATTACGGTATTATTATATTATAAGCAGTTCTTCTTATAATATACTATATAGCAGACTAAAATTAGGTATTATACTAGGCTTAAGTTCTATCTTAAAATTATACTTATCTTAGTATAGGGGTAGTTAGTTTATAAATTATTTTTTAAACTCGTTAATTAGATTATAGTACTCTTTAAGTATAAGAGGTTAAGGGCTAATATATTATTTTAGTTCTAATGCCTTCTTAATATCTTCTATTATTATAGTAAAGATTTTATTATTTTGTTTTTTTGCTAACAAAATAAAGGGTGCGGCTTATATTATATAAAATTTAAAGGTTTTAATATAGCTTCTTTACATTCTTTACCTCGGTTAATAGTTATAGTTTTATTATTTTAGTTTAAGGTTTATAGTAAAGGTAATTTATATTATATTAAGTTTAAATAGTCGTATATATATTTATAGAGTAAGTGGTATTTTAAGTAATAACTTTAGTAGTAGGTTATATGGAATTTTAGTATTTCTTCAACCCAGCTAATTAAAGGGTTATATTATTTTAGCTATCTATATTTAAGTATTACTTTATAAAACTTTAAGGGTATTATAAATAGGGAAATATATTTAAGGTATTTACTTATTCGCATTTTTATAAGAGTGTAATATATTAGTTTACTATATATTAAGGGTTTACTATTAAAGGCTTATAGGCCTTAAGGCTTATTAAGTTTCTTTAAGTTTAAGTATTAAGTTTTTACGTAGTTTGTATTAATAAAGCCTATATTAGTAGCTCCGCTATTTATTAGGATTTATACTTCCTTCTATTTTCTAAGTATTTAATTATTGGTATAATATTCTGCAATATTCAGCATATTGCGGCGACATTGCCACAATATGCCGCATATTGCCGTTCTGCCGTCCTACCCTACTGTTGGCTCGACCACCACTAGCGCCTTGGCGATTGGCCCTATATACACTCCCCCTTTTTGTAGAATAGAACCTTAAGAATCCAACTACACACCGCACTGCACGTATATTACGTCTATTGCACTGTGTTAATGTATCCCGACATTAATTTTACTAAGTATATTAAGGGAGTTATTTTATTGCGTGGGAAACTATATTAGGAAATAGAGGCTTCCTTTACGGGCAAGGCGCCCTCGCTTATTAACCCCGGCTAAGCTAAGACTGCCCCTTAACCTTAACTATAAAAGGCCATTTCTCTTACTGCTTTTCCTCTTATCCTCTATCTTTCCTTTCTTCTAACGCTGCGCCTCCTCCTCTTCTTGCTGCTAATCCCTAGCACGGTCGCATTAAGGCATTTCTGCCGTCCCTTTAACGCTAATACGTATACAAGTCCAGCCCACTTATTGCTTTATTCCCCTATATCTTAAACTAATAATTAATATAGTTAACTGCGGCCTTTCCAATGAGCGAGTTTCTATTCTACGGTAATATATAAATGGTTTTAGCCTCTTTTCCTAATTCCCGCCTCTAGAGCTAATGGCTTTAATTTTTATTAAGCTCTTTTAGCGCCGCCTCTATCCGCTAAGCGCGTCCATATCCTTATAATTCTATTCTCTCTCTTATATACACCCTCTCTTCTTTCGCCTTTTAGATAGCGCTAGTCCGCAACCGTCCTATAGGAAGGGGGTTAGGGAAATTCCGTAGTTACCAGCCGCGTTAGCACTATTATCTTATTTAACTCTGCCGCATATTTCCTTTTAAGGTAGGGAGGGATAGGTGTGCCGTATCTGCCCCCTTAAGGGCTTAAGCAAGCTTACATTGCACTTATTTTAGCTAATTTACGCGCTATTTTCTTACCTAGGATATGCTATTAGTTAAATAGCCCGCTTTAGCGTTTGCCGATAGCTAAAGCTACCTATATTATAGCTAGTATGCCTATTAGGCTACCTAGCGGAAAAGTAACTAGATATTACCGATTTAAGCAACTACCCTATATAGGGCTGTATTAGGTATTATTTAAACGGATATTACACGGAGTGTTGCCTAGGTGGCTATATATGCCTACCTAGCGGTATAGTTACATTACTACAGATATTTTAGAGACACCGTTTAATCTACTAGTTTAGGGCTAAGGGGCTATTAGCTCTACCTAACTATTTAGTAATAGAGTAGTAAAGGATTAATAATCCGGCCTTCTAAGCTATAGGGCTATAGTAGGAACCACCTAGATTAAAATTAGAAGGTTATAGCTTTTAGGCGCATAATAGATCTACAGCACTACGGTATAACTATAAAGGAATCTCTAACACTAGCTAGCCACGTTAGGAGGGCGAGCATTATATAACACCTTATATAGTACCCTATACAGTCCTTTACCTAGCGCATTTATACATCTATATACAATTACCGTATAAGTAGCAGGCGTATCCGTTACTAGGCGGCTAGTATTAGAAAACCCCGCCCGCTACTAATAATAATACTACCTCCTTCTGTTATAGATAGCTCGTAACGCGCACGCATAAGCGGGGCTTTATATCCTATTAATATAAGCGGCGCAGAAGATTAGCTGGATTGGCATTATCGGGAAGTAAATAGACATATTAGCACTACCCTTTATTAAGGAATAAGGGTAGAGAATTTAAGCCACCAACCTCCTAATAAGGGGCTAGATGTAATAGCTGTATTAGAGCTAAATATACTAGCTTAGACAGGCGGATATGGTTTAATCGCAATTTGCTAAGGGTGTTAATTAGGTATTAGGAATTTAAGCCCTTACAAACCTTTATACCCTATAAACGGTAATTAACCCTAGTCTATGCCGGAGGTATATGCATTAAATGCTTTAATTTAATAAGAAACCTAGGTAAGGGGTAAAGGGTAAGAGGCAATAGGCGAGTGCTAGCGGCGAAGAGAGGACTAATATGCACTTAAAAAGACCTTTAATTCCCCTTTAAAGCTTTTAAAAGCTATAAAACAATGGCAACTCTAATAATAACAACGTTAGCACTACCTTAGTCTTTATTTCGTATTCCTTCTAAAATTTTGCTTAATAAGAACAATTTCTACACTAGTCCCCCTAGAAAATTAATAGCTTCGTCTTAGCACTATGCAATTACAGCCCTTAAGAAAAGCGCGAGTAGTAAGCCTAAAAGGAGGAGTAGGGGAGTACCTCTTTTCCTCCTAAAAAGTTAAGAAGCATTGCAAGCTTAAGTACTTAACGGTATATTATTCCACCTAGGGCCTTAATTTAGATATTCCGTCTAATAAAGCGCCTATAGACCCTACTTATAATTATAAGAAAGCTAATAATAAGTATTATAAGGATAATAAGGAAGATTTCTATAGGGATGGAAATAACAGTTAAGTTTCTAGACGAAGTAATTAAGGTAATTATCCTAGTAATTACCCTACTACTCTCCCTCTTTCCCTAGCAGTTTTAAATATATAGTTTTAATAACTAGTAGCAAATCTAATAGTTATTAAAGACGATATAGCTAATTTAGACTTAGAAACTAAGGGTAATAAAGCTAGTAACGCTAACGATAAAGCTAACAAAGCCGATAATCGACTAATACCTTATGGATTAAGTATACGCTTCCCCTTTTAATTTACAATAGCATTATTTAATAATTAGTAGATAACGGGAATAATAGTAGTGGTAAGGGTAATAAAGATAATAAAGAGCTACCTTTGTTAGAAGCGCTAGAAGAGGAGGTACGCGCACCTATATATAATCGTACTACACCCTTAACGCTAGACGGCAATTAAACGGATAATTCAGCTAAGGGGCGTCGTATTGGAACTGCTCCGCAGTTTAGGCAAGAGCTTAGAATATTAGTAGCTACTGGTTAAAAGTCTTTAAAAGCTAAGAAGTTAAAAAAAATAAAGGTCCAATCAGCTTAATTAACTAGGTAGCATTAATTATATCTCTAATACTTCCGTTAATAAGAGTAGCAAGAGCGTATAACCTAGGAAGCAATAAAGGTTACCTGCTTCTTAAAGGACCACGCCTTCTAGCTCTTTTACCCTTAGCCTTAATAACGGTAACGGTATTAAGGAGCGAGTGGTCTCTACTACGCGGCCTACTAGCCCCTCCCCCCGGCACTATATATCTCCTTATAATACTAAACCACTAGAATATAGGGCTAATAATAGTTATAATTATATTCTAGATAATCTTGTAAACGGCTTAACTAAAGAAAGCGATAATAAGGATAGTAAGAATATTATAGATAAAGGTAAGGCCGGGAACTATAGCGACGGAAGTAATAATAGTAATAATACGGATAATAACGACTCTAGGGACGGTAATAGTAGTAATAGCGACGAGGATAATAAGGCCTGTGGGTGTATAGGGCGATAAGGATTACTAACCCCTATTACTAGTTAATTAAAGGCAAAGTATACTACGAAGCATTATTTCCAGCGGTCTTACTATTCCCCTTTAATTTTATCCACGCATATGTCCGACTAAAGCACTGCGCTTACTAGCAATTATTATAAGCGGGTTACATCCCCTATATATAATTACCTCCGTACCTAAAAACTGCTACTAAGCACCGCCTTTAGCTCTAACTCTAATAAAGCAATACTAGGAGCCGCCTTAAATGCTAATTTAGAAGAAATTTTAATCTAAGCAGCTTTTAGGCGCTAGAAAGACGGGTCGTATATACTAAATATCCTTCCTTAACAATTCCCTTTACTTTTTAACCTAGTTAAGTAGCCCTAGGAGCTAAAGCCCTAAGGGCTAAAGTCTAGAATAAAATTTACTAAAGAGGAAGACATACTACTTACTAACCTAAAAGGGAAACAAAATCTTCTATAGGACTAGATTAAAGATAGCTTTTTAATAAGAAGTCTTAGATTACTATAGGGGCATTACTATTTAAAATTAAAGGCTTAGCCTATTATGCAGAAGAAATAGGGGCAGCCTACTAGGTGGAAGAATCGGTGGTAATAGTGCTATTCTTTTTAGCCTAAAGTTTTATTTCTAGCTTAAGTTCTATTTATAGCGTATCTCATAATTTCTAGATTAATAAACTTAGTCCCTATGTAACCTAATAGGCCAGTAACCAGAATTTAAAAATTGCTATTAAAGAAGCCGTAGTTTAAGGCCGGAGGCGTAATATCTGCCTAAAACATTAACCAACTAAGGCCCGTTTTTAGAAGCGTAAACGTCATTGTTTTTGTCAGGGCCACTTAAGGTATTCTTTATAAATTCAAGCATCTAGTTATTAAAGAAAGTCCACTATAGGGAAATAAATATACATTGCATAGCTAGATTAGTACGTATATCCCATCTATTAGCATATAATTCTTAATGGCTTTAAGGACTTCTTTATACCGCCTATCCTTTTTATAACTAATAAACGCGAAACTGTATCTTAGTAACCACCTATTTCTTTTAGCCTTATCTAACGCACGCGTAATAACTACCTTTGGTAATAGATACTAGACTATCCTTATCTCCTCTTTACCCTTATTTATTTTAGTCTATACTATATATACAGAATAATGCTAGCGCTTTAGAGAATTATTATAAGATCTATCTACTACTTTATTAAGTATAAACACCGGCCTATCTTTATCCTTAGAAATTCCCGTTAGTATTTACTCGCTAGTAGGGCTATAGATTATATTAATATACTTTAGGAGTTTAGGATCGTCCAATGACTAGTGGACGATCTTTATACCACGACGTCTATATCCTAATACCGCTTTAAGCCCAAATGTTTAACAATTATTAAGATAAAGTTTTGCCGTTTTAAGAAACTTGTTAACAAAATCCTTATAGCGGTTAGTTTTCTTCTACAAGAATATAAACTAGTTACTTATATAAACTTTTAGATACTTAAATGCTCTAGCTAAACTAAAAACGGTTAGCTAAAGGACGTAGTCCCCGACTGGTAAGGGTGCGCTTAGTTCCTCCTTAAAGTGGCCTTAAGTAAGCTTATCCTCTACTCTAGAGTATATAGAGGGGGTTTTAATATCACCAGGGTAAGTTAGGTCCTTATTAGCATTCGCAGAAAAAGGAAAGGGCTAGCTCGGCGTGCTAATACTAAAGGAGTTGCCGTCGCTCTAATACCGCTAGGAGAGTTAAGCTTAGGAGGCATCGGCCTCTTGTTAATACCTACCAAAGGGCAAGAAAGATGGGGCTAAACGCTTATCATTATATCATCCACACTAGAGTTAGTAGTAATTACCGTCTCCTTAATGCTGTAAGAAGAGTTAAGCCTAATAGGTATTGGTTCCTTATTAATATCTACTAGACAAAAATAGGGCTAAATATTACTTGTTATATTATTAACGCAAAAGTCTATAATGTTCTTATTAGCCTTATCTAATAATAAGTCTCTAGTGTATATAATTCGCCTTTAGTTACTTACAGAGCTAGTAGCCTAATAGCTTAGAGTTTCTATAGGAAGTTATTAATAGATTTTCGTTGCCGATTACGGGAGGGAAGTATTTATAGGAAATAGGAGTGGGGTAAACCAAGTAAATATTTATATAAGGGAAGCACGGTAGAGCTGCTGGCACTAAGCAGCTTCCCATATATAGGGCTGCCTAAATCCTCCGCAAGCTAAAGCGCGTAGTATATACGCCTACGGCTAAATCAAAACACGGTAACAACTTAGAAATACTACAGATGTTCGTATATAAGGTTTATTATTAGTTGCATTTATATCTAAATACCTTATTATATTCTAAGGGAACGGCTTAGCGTTTAAATGTAATAAGGCCAAATAGAAGTAAATGGTAAGGCCTACTCCTATAGTTCTTAAAGCTTAAAAAATTACGCTAAGATAGTCGGCCTATATAGGACATTCTACTCTTAATTTTATAGTAGAGACTTAGCGACCGGAAGAGCAAATGCCCTATATTTTTAGGTACTACTTATATAGGCAGTAGCATTATAGGGCACAAATTTGTATAAGGTATAGCTGCGTTAATTAGGGTATAATACGCTGCTAATTTCGTAAGGCGAGACAGGCACTACTTATATTAGGCTTTAATTTAAGCGCCTATCTTTAATAATCCGTATAGCTACACCCCTACACGCACTACCCGCTACTTATTTTTGTATATTGTTTTATATAGGATCCCACGGGAGCCCCTAAATAGGTTTATTAGTTAATTCCCCTTAGAATTCCTTATTTTCTAGAACTAAACATAGCTTAGTGAAAACGTACTAGTTATAATGTTTATATTAAAACTAACTAGTAATACTTCTAATAGCTTTCGGTATACGCTAGCTTATAGCCTTCTAGTTTACTTTATTTAACCTATTATCTCTTAGTCTCTCGTTTACGCGTTCTAAAAAAATTTCCCTTTTAGGTAAATTTATATCATTCTAGCTGCGCCCTGACCTAATAATATTTCTAGCTTCCTTATTCGTAAATTTCTGCTAATCCTTATTAAAAAAAGGCGCCTTAGCCTAAGCCTATATACTTGCCAGGAAACGCTACCACTACTCTAGGTTATACTAAACTGTATCCCGTACCTGCTTTACAGTAATATTAGCCCTAATATCTATTATACGTAGTAGTGTTTAGAAATGGGTATTAGTAAAATTACTAGGTCCTAATATGTCGTAGCAAAGCGGGGTTTCGCGAATAGAGAATTTTAAGTTATTTAAGTATCTTAGCTAACGCCACTAAAATCACCCCTGCTAGTTTAGTTTTATAAAACTAGTCCTCCCGCCTTCCCCAGAATCGCACTAACTATTTAGCTAAACGCCGCTAGTTCTAGCAGCCGCGCCGAACGCAGCCTACCTAACACTTTTACCACGTTACGAAATATGCAGAAGAACCATACAAGGTCACCATTTAGGCAGCCCCTGGCTAATACGTTGGATCTTTCTTACACTAATAGCCTAGTTATTAGAAGGATAATTTATTTCGTAGATTATAAAACCTCCCCAACGCTCTGTATGAGCTAGAAAAATAATTTGCTTATAGAGTAAAAGATTATCTTTACACTATTTTCCAATACCCAAAATATAACTCTTAATAATACATAATTATAAAAATGGCCAGTATAAGGCCTACGTAACTATATTATATATTAGTAAACTAATAGCTAAAATTAGGGGGGCTTTATATATTAAAGTTAACTGTCGGTATACTCGCTTTATCAACATACACGAATATCACTTGTAGTGGTACGTATGCGGTGTTGAAGTTGGTAGTTGATTATTGTTTTCTTAAAGGGGTTGCTCTAAGGTTAGATTAGTTAGTCTTGCTTCGTGGTCTTGTGACCACGTTACGTAATTAACGTTCCGACACTGGAGCAACTCTAAAAAGAAGGCTAATTTATACTCTAAAGTCAAGTCTACTTTTAGACTATTTGTAGTGTATACGTAATAGCTAGCTCTTCCGTCTATAATACGTAATAGCTTCCACGCTCCTTTTATAGGTCCGTAATATGACGATACGAGTTATATAACTTCCTACTATCTTCTACCAGTTATATAACTTTCTACTATCTTCTACCAGTTATATAACTTTCTGCTATCTTCTGCCAGTTATATAACTTTCTGCCGTCTTCTACCAGTTATATAACTTTCTGCTGTCTTTTGCCAGTTATATAACTTTCTGCCATCTTCTGCCAGTTATATAACCCGCAAAACCCCTTTTATTACTCCTTACGTTCTACCTAACCTATAGCCTATATATCGACTTGGTTCGTGTTAATAAGTCGCTATAAAGCGATATAAGGCTTCCCCTTGGTTATCGCGTCCGTAGGGTTAGCTTCACCATTAATCTATTTAACCTCTATAATCTGCCGACGTTTGTAGGCTTATCATAGGCACATTATATCGATTATTAATCGCTTCTCTTGTGTGGTTCCGAGTTGTACGAGATAGTTATATAGCGACTTAGAATTGGTATAAAGCATAAGTGGGAGGTTGATCTGTAGGACCTTATCTACCGTAGACTTAATGGCGATGGCGATATTAAAGCCGTAAGCTATTCCGTAGAGTTTAGAAGCCAGAACGCTTCTAGTGACTCTTTTACACTTAATTAAGCTCCAATGGACAATATTAGCCTTCTTAGTTGCGTTAGCTAGTGTAATAACGTAGCTAATTTGCGAAAATAAGTCCTTATTATTGGCGAAGGAAGCGTCTATAAAGACTAAAAGCTATAGGGTCTTAGCCTCCAATTTAATAAACTTAAGACCTCTACGTAAGTTCTAAATCTGCTAACTTAGGCGCTTATTTAACTCCTTTACATCTATCTCCTTAGGATTAATTACCTGGGTAGTAAAGGATAAGTTAAATAAAGCCTTTAGCTAACAAACTAAGGCAATATAGGCTCCTCTAGCGCGTTAAGCGATATACTGGTCCTTTAGCGTAAGTAGGCTATACGTAACTCCCCTAGAGCTAGTGCTGTCTGCTAGTATAGTATTAACCACGCTAAGGTTCTTATACTAGCGCTTTTACGTTAGTGTAATACTCCTATCTTATATTAATTAAATAAGTCCTCCATTAAATTTAATTAGTGTATTAGCGGTCAGTTACTCTTGCTCCTTAGCTATAAATTTAGCCTTATATAGTTTGCTTTGTTTAGCCTCTATAAAGGTATTATCTGCAAGGAATAGTATATTATTAGTCTGTAGGCCGACAATTCTAAAAGGTTTATCGCTGTAAAGTAAGTAAGGATTGTATATGGACTAGTCCATTTGCAGCTAATTAACGTAGTGTAAATAGTAGGTCTTAAACTAGTGGTTTCTAGCTTTAGGTACTCCGTAAAGTAGCTTTATAACCTTTAGAATGGAGTCTGTATCAATTCCCAATTATTTATTTAGCTCGTATGGTAGTCGTACATAGAACTCGCAGTTTAGGTTTATAGTAGACTGGACGTAGGCTTATAAGATATCTCGGAGGTAGAGTTATATCTACGGTAGTATAGCGGCGATATAGAGAATTAGCCGCTAACTAACTTGTTAAATTATTGGTAATTAAGTAAGAACTAGCTCTTTCTCTAAGTTATTATAGGCCTATATAATAAGTCGTAATTTCTTAAAGGCTTTATTAGTTCCCTTATTCTTAATCTTATTAACAAACCGTGAATTAAAGAGCCTGACCCCCTTTAGCATATCGTGTAGTTTAATAATCTCAAAGACGCCTTTCTTAAGTAGGCCTATAACCTCCTTTCGTCGTAAAGCGCTAAATTAGGTGTTGCTATCGTTCTATAAGTAAATAGCAATATCCGTAATATCCGTAATATTACCCGTAAAAGTGCCTATATCTATCATAGCATCTATAACAGTTATGTCTGCAACGGCCATAAGTAATAGGTATTTACGGGGGCGACCTCTACCTCGCTTTGGCGGTAGCTATAGTTCAGCCTTAGGTAATAATTAAGGTTTAGCTAGTAAAGGTACTAGTTTATCTAATTTAATAGACTTTTGTAGTTTAACTAGGTTTTATAGGTTTAGTAGGTAAGGTTTTACAACCGTAAAGCGGAAGGTCGTAGGCCTATTTAGTAGCTTTACGGTATAGGTCTTACCATTAACGGCAAGTAGTATATATGGCCCGTCCCAATAACCACTTTGGCTAATATTGCCTTCTCTCCAGACTAAGACAGGCGAACTAGGTGGGAGGCCGTAAATAGCATTAGTTTATAGTCCGTTTCGCATTTTAAGAGCGTTAGCAATCTATCGTTTAGCTTATAGCTTCTAGATTTCTACCATTGCTTTCTTAATAGCTGCAGCTCGCTATGTAACTAAGGGTAATGGCGCGTCTAATTTAACTATTTAGGGGTAGGCTCTAAAGACTAGGAGTATAGGGACTAGGCCTTCTAGGCTAGCTGTGTTATTAATAGCTTTAAAGGCCATTTGTAGGGCTATCTCCTTACTAATTTTAGGGATTTTAGTCGTAATGATTTGGTAGGCTCGTCATAGCGGGCTGTAGTAGCGCTCTACCATTCCAATAGAATTGTGTAATTCGACTAGAACTGACTTTGTGGTTACTCCTATAGTAGCAGCATAGTACTTAAACTCCTTACTGACAAAGTTCTTTTTAGCGTCTATAGTGATTAAGTCTAGTAGTCCTAAATAGCTATCAATCTAGCACATTTAAAGAATATCCTAAGTATGCTTAGCGCTGATATCTCGTAGCTATCTACCAGTTTGAAATTGAGTTGCTTTATTAACTACATATAGTAAGGGGGAGCTGCTAATATACATAATGTCGACGATAATGTTGTAATTAAAATTGATATTGTCTTATAAGGTAAAGCGAAATCTACCTAGAGATCTACTATACTTCTAGTAGTAGTAGCAGAGTCTAGTTAGCTCTTTAATAGCAGATCTATTAGTGTTATAGCCGTAGCCAGCCTTATCGAAAAGCTTTTATAGTCTATTAACTAACGGGTAACTAAATCGACGGTATAGGCGTTATAGTTCTACGTTAGTTAAGTAGCAAGGGTTTATATTAAAAGACTTAACTAAATAAGACTGTAAGGAGAAGCTCCATAAGAGAAATAGGTGGCTAAATTATCTAACTACTGGCACCTTTTTAGTGCGGGTGATAATAACGTCCTTTAGGTTATCGTATTTGATATAGAGTCTATCTATATCTGCTAAGTAAAGTAGAAAAGGAGTATCTACTTTAACGATATGGAATTATACCTTACCTATAGGGCTGTTGACGTCTATAGTTCCGATAGACGTAAAGGCCCCAATCCCAAATTAGACGGTTACTTAGCCCTTAGTTAACGTGTTAAGGCTTACAGACTTATCTACGGCCTATAGAGCTTAGAATTAACCGTAGCTAGCTATAGACTTACGCGAAGCACCTATATTAATTATAATTCCTATAAAGACCGTTAAGGTATATCGTGACGCTATAGCTATAGCCGTACTGTAGGCAAATGGGTTAGTTTCCGTATAAGATTCCGTGGCAAACTCCGTGGTAAGTTCTAAAGCCGTAAGTAGGTATATATAAGCCTTATTAGCTAGCTCTACGCTTATAGAGGTTGCTTCCTCTATAGTAAGTGTTCTAAAGGTAGTAATATAGGTAGAACTATCGTTAGGTTCTCTAGCATTGCTCCTAGAGTTATTAGCGTCTTATATATAGGCTTTAAAGTCTAAATTATTATCTTTATCTCTTTCGCAAGCAGCGATGTATTGCTTAAAGTGGTTGTTAAAGTTGCCCTTATTACGGCCCTTAATATTAATAAAGCGTCTCTTATAGTCGTCTCTAGACCGACTACGCTCCTCCTTTGTATATTTTTATAAATGGCAGTCCTCCTTCTTACAGATATAGCACTTAGCCTTTAGCCTACCGTTAGTTCTATAGGGGCAATTACTACCATAGCGATTGGTGTTTTAGTCTTAATTCTGGTTATTTCGGTAATAGCGTTAATCCGTAAAAAAAGCTTAGTAAGACGATCTTATTAAGGCCTATAAGGGGTGTTCTTTTTCCTACGTAATAATAGAGGATTATAGCTTACTAATTAACTAAGAGAGATCTTCTAAAGGGTTAGAGACAGCGATATGGCATACTAGTACTCCCTAGTAAGCAGTAACTAACTTATTTATAAGAATGCGGTTCGTACGGAAGTCTAGGTATAGTCCATGACGTTATTTTAGTAGCTTGTCTACTAGCAGTTAGAAGTTTTAATAAATTAACTTATTAGGGTTCTTGTCTATAACTCCTTAGAGGGTTATACTATTCCACTCCATAAGGTTCTTACGGTAGTATTTTAGCCCTTTAAAGAATTGTCGTATATAGTTACAGGCTTCGGTAAAAGGTCTTAACTTAAGGTTGCTGTTATAGTAGTGGTCCTAAGTAAGCCCCTTTAGTATACTAGGGAATGCCACTACGTAGCCTTCTAGTGGTAAGCCAGATCTCTTACAGATATTATAAAAGATAGTTAACTTAAAGTTAAAGCTATTACTAACTCCATCATACTTTTAGTTGTCTGTGTAGATCTTTATAATTATAGCTACCTCCTTATTATATCTAGGTCCTTACCTAGGTCCTTACTCCACACTAAGTACGGCTAGTTTAGGTAGTGTATATGTATATAGCTACTGCGGTTGCTATGGCTGCTGCAGTTACTACTCTCTTAGCCATAGCAGTTGGTTAATAAGAGCGTAGATTTGGTTATAATTAGAAGATTAAGGACCGGGAGGGGTAGCAATTAGAGTAGTTAGCGGTACAGCAACCGGAGTAGCTAGTGGTATAGTAGCTAGAGTAGCTAGCGGTGCAGTAACTGGAGTAGCTTATAGTACAGCAGCTGGAATAGCTAGTAGTGTAGTAACTAGAGTAGCTGGTGGTACAGCAGCTAGAATAGCTGGTTGAGTTAGTAAAGTAGCTAGTAGTAGGGCTAGAGGTATAGCAAGCTTGTTTAAGGTTAAATTAAGTTAGTCTTGCAGAGTTGTTGTAATTATTAGCTTTACCTCTATAAGGGCCGCAATAAGCTCCTCATCTGTCTATTTATAAAACTCTTTTTTATTAGCGACGTCCGTTAGCACCTTGCTAAGGGTATACCTTTTATCCTACTTAATAACGTATACTCCTCTCTTAACTAGGTAGTTACGGATTCCCACTTTAGTTTTAGATTATACTTATTTAAAGAGCTCTAGCGTAAAGTCTTTAAAGTCTTTCTAAAACACTATCTATAATGTAAAGTCTATAAGGTTGTGCCGTGTATATAGGTGCATTTTAGTCTCTATATACTCCGCTAGATTATTATCCGTAGCCGTCTCTAAGTCAATTCCGTTGCCGTATTTGGTAATTCTCTTCTTTTAATCAATTTCCATATTATCGTGTTTTTATATATTGTGGTTTAAAGTTAAGTAAAGGTTCTAAAGGTTTAAGTTTAAGGTAAGGGTGTAAAGGTATATATATGTCCTATCAACGAATCTATAGTTCTTAGACACTATAGACAATTCTTAGTAGAGATACGGTCCTCTAGGCGATCTAACACGTCAATAGTTAAGTTAATACGTGGTTTTAAGCTTTAAGGGTCCTCTAGGCGATCTAACGCGTTAACAGTTAAGCTAATGCGTGGTTTCGAGCTTTAAGGATAACGTAGCTCTCTCTAAGTAAAGATACAATTCTTTAGGCGATCTTACGTATCAGCAAGCTAATACGTAGTCTCGAGCTTTAAGGGTAACGTAGCTTTCTCCTTTAACTAAAATAGGGCGATAGCTTAGCGATTTAACGTGTTAGCAGTTAAGCCAATGCGTGGTTTTAAGCTTTGCTATTACGTATTTCCTAATCTATACGTCTACTGATTAGTATCGGTATACTCGCTTTATTAACGTGCACGAATATCACTTGTAGTGGTACGTATGCGGTGTTGAAGTTGGTAGTTAATTATTGTTTTCTTAAAGGGGTTGCTCTAAGGTCAGATTAGTTAGTCTTACTTCGTGGTCTCGTGACCGCGTTACGTGATTAACGTTCCGACATTAACCTTACAACCTTAATTACCGTTTTAGTGGTATGTACTTGTATCCCAATTATGCCTATATACCCAGAACTTAATAGCCAAACAGAAAATGCGTATTTAGAGCGATTTTGTTAAAGCTATAATTACAAATTTTAACTAAGAGTGATACTAGCGTAATAAAGCCAGACGCGCTAGACCCCGGAATCTTTAATTAACCCTTTAGAGAGGCATATTACATAGAAGAAAATAATAAGTAAGTAGAAAGCGGCACTATATAACGCTATTTTAATAATAGAAGGGTTTAGATGCCATAAAAACCAAATAGTTATAATAAGGAAGAGGGCAGAGTAAGTAAATCTGCTAACGGGAGCTATGATCTTAAATATCTAAGAAAATAGAAAAGAGTGAAGATAAAAGTGGGAGTAGGGTAGCTTATAATAATATTATTCCTTAGAAATAAGGCGGGCTATATAAACGCTATGTTATTACCGCTAAATAACTTAACTAAGCGGCTTCCTAATAAGTTATGCATCAGGAAATTTTTTTTTGGGCACGTTGTTGCAAACGAAAATCGGGGTCTGCAAAACCTGCGTAAGTCGCAAATTTGGCAATTTGCGGCGATTTGCAGCAATTTGCTACAAACACATAGGCTACCTATGCACGCGCCTGCCTTATCTATGTGTTTGTAGCAAATTGCTGCAAATCGCCACAAATTACCAAAATTGCGACTTACGCAGGTTTTGCAGACCCTAATTTTCGCTTGCAATAATATGCCTAAAAAAAAATTTCCTGATGCAGAGGCTCTGCACGAGGCTCTATACAAAGCTCTGCATAAGGCTTTACATAAAGCTCTGCACGAAGCTCTGCACAAAGCTCTACACAAAGCTCTACACGAAGCTCTACACGAAGCTCTATACGAAGCTCTACACGAAGCTCTACACGAAGCTCTACACGAAGCTTTGCACGAGGCTTTATACGAGGCTCTATATAAAGCTCTGCGTACAGAGGCTCTGCACGAGGCTCTATACGAAGTTCTGCACGAATTTATGCACGAAGCTCTGCACGAAGCTTTACACGAAGCTCTACACGAAGCTCTACACGAAGCTCTACACAAAGCTTTGCACGAGGCTTTACACGAGGCTCTACACAAAGCTCTGCGTACAGAGGCTCTGCACGAGGCTCTACACGAAGTTCTGCACGAATTATGCACGAAGCTCTGCACGAAGCTCTACACGAGCTCTACACGAAGCTCTACACGAAGCTCTACACGAAGCTTTGTACGAGGCTTTACACGAGGCTCTACACAAAGCTCTGCGTACAGAGGCTCTGCACGAGGCTCTACACGAAGTTCTGCACGAATTCGTGCACGAAGCTCTGCACGAAGCTCTACACGAAGCCTCTACACGAAGCTCTACACGAAGCTCTACACGAAGCTCTACACGAAGCTTTGCACGAGGCTCTGTACAAGCTCTACACGAAGCTCTATACGAAGCTTTTGCACGATGCTCTACACGAAGCTTTGCACGATGCTCTACACGAAGCTCTGCGTACAGAGGCTCTATACGAAGCTCTACACGAAGCTCCTATACGAAGCTCTGCACGAAGCTCTGCACGAAGCTTTACACGAAGCTTTGCACGAGGCTCTACACGAGGCTCTACACAAAGCTCTGGGTACAGAGGCTCTGCACGAGGCTTTACACGAAGCTCTGTACGAAGCTCTGCACGAAGCTCTACACAATACTCTACACGAAGCTTTGCACGATGCTCTACACAAAGCTCTACGTATAGAGGCTCTATATAAAGCTCTACACGAAGCTCTGCACGAAGCTTTACACGAAGCTTTATACGAGGCTCTACACGAGGCTCTACACAAAGCTCTGGGTACAGAGGCTCTGCACGAGGCTCTATACGAAGCTCTATACAAAGCTCTGCACGAAGCTCTACACAAAGCTCTATACAAAGCTCTACACGAAGCTCTGCACAAAGCTCTATATAAAGCTTTACACGAAGCTCTGCATAAAGCTCTACGAAGCTCTACACAAAGCTCTACATATAGAGGCTCTGCACGAGGCTCTGCGCGAAGCTCTACACGAGGCTCTGCGCGAAGCTCTACACGAGGCTCTGCGCGAAGCTCTACACGAGGCTCTGCGCGAAGCTCTGCATACGGAGGCTCTACACGAAGCTCTACACAAAGCCTTTGTGTGTGTGCGCGCGACATACTACTATCGGGTCCCCACTATATTCCCGATAGCCTCTACACGTGCCTCTGCCAAGTATACCCCCTATATACACCTAGGTAGCCACCTCATTTTTTACCCTTCCTTATATTCTCCCTACCTAGGAAGACACCAGAACGACAGCTAGCAGACGACCATCGCCGGAGCCAGACGACCGTCGCTAGAGCTAGACGACCGTCAGAGCCAGACGACCGTCGTTAGAGCCAGACGACTGTCGCCGGAGCCAGATAACCGTCGCCAGAGCTAGACGACCGTCGCCGGAGCCAGATAACCATCGCCAGAGCTAGACAACCGTTAGAGCCAGACAACCGTCGTTAGAGCTAGACGACCGTCGTCAAAGCTAGACGACCGTCAGAGCTAGACGACCGTTGTTAGAGCTAGACGACCGTCAGAGCTAGACAACCGTCGCTAGAGCCAGATGACCGTCGCCAGAGCTAGACGACCGTTAGAGCCAGACGACCGTCGTTAGAGCTAGACGACCGTCGTTAGAGCTAGACGACCGTTAGAGCTAGACGACCGTCGCCGGAGCCAGATAACCGTCGCTAGAGCTAGACGACCGTCAGAGCTAGACGACCGTCGTCATCGCTATACGACCGTCGCCAGAGCCACACGACAACCGTTTGAACGACCAGCCAGCGAACACGATAAACGATTCAATCGATTGATCGAATCAAGGTAACATAGATAGGTAGGCACAGATAGGTAGGCATAGACGGGTAGGTATAGACAGACAGACAGGTAGGTAGGTAGGTAGGCAAGCAGGCAGGCAGGTAGGCAGGCAGGCAGGCAGGTAGGTAGGCAGATAATTTAGAGCCTCCGCGAGAGGCTTCCCCTTAACGCCTAAAGTAGATAGCTCTACATTTTATATAGTTATAATATAAATATATTTAAAAGTATACTACAGAAATCTATGGAAATATATAATAATTTGGTTATTATATAATATAATTATAATTTATATAGTTACAATTTGTACAGTTTTTACAATTCGTACAATTCGTACAATTCGTATAGTTTTTATAATTTGTATAATTCGTATAGTTTGCGTACTATTTATTTATAGGGTAGCATTTTGCCGTAATTTGCTATTAGGTGCTGCAAATTTGTTGCAAAACGCGTAAATTGCTGTTAGGGTGCTGCAAACTTGTTGCAAAACGTGCGTTTTGCGCAAATTGCTATCGACCATATCCACCTGCCGCAACCGTACGGTTTGTGGCAATTTGCCGCAAACCGCAACAACGAGCCCCAAAAAAAATTTCCTGATGCATCGCCCTAACCTTAGGTGACGAGTAACTAAAGAAGGCACTTAGGGCGTGTGGGGGTTAGTTACCTTCTCCATTCTATTACTAGATCGAGTATTTAATACCGTTTATAATTTTGGGTAATGCTAAATAGAAAAAGAGAAGAGTATAAATCTTTTATTTTAGCTAGTAACTTATAAGTTTTCTATACCCTTATACCCCGTATTAATCTTTATCTCCTAGCTATACGCTTATAGTGCGGCGCTATAGTTTATAAGTACTAAAACCGTATAGATACTTTACCGGACCTTTTATTAACTTGGTCTTAATATTAAACCTAAAATATCTTAGAATAGGTTAGCTTGCTAGTATAGCTAATACCTATATCTTCTTTCCCTCTTCGTCCTACTTTTCTACTGCTATTTTAATAAGTGTTCTGCCTAGACCAGACTTCTAATAAAACTCGTATACAGTAAGAGTAGAGATTTTTATCTGACAATCTTGGGAGTACCTAGCGTAAAATTAGCTATGCCCTTAAGCCTATAACCTAAGAACCATACTAATGCCCCTTAGCGTAAGTTTGTTCCTTATAAAACTTAATATTATCTAGGTTTTTATCTTAATATAGATTTTTAATACCCTCTAGGAGGCTATTAAAAATACCTTCGTTTTATTAGCTTGCAAACTTATACTAGATAAATAGTGGTACTATATAAATGCCCTCCTTAGGCAGTGGCTGGGGTTCTAGGCCACTTATAATAAGGACGCCAGAAATTACAGTTCCGCTAATTAACACTGTTAAATCTTGCCTAGCCCATAGCGACTTAACTACCTTAGCTTTGTTTTCATTGTACGGGCTTTCTATACTATAAACAGTTAAGGTAAAACTAAGAAACGCATTAATAAGATTAACTGCGTAAAAGTCATATGTGTCTATTAGGAATTCTTTAAAATATAGTCTCCAAATCTTAAAAGATTGGGAGGTTTTAAAAGCTAAAACAATAATATAGGTTGCTCGAAATATATCCATATACGTAAGCAGTTAAATTTAACAAGTAGCCATTGTAGGAGAGAGCGAAGAAAAGTAAAATTGGCAGTAGATGGAGGAATACCCCTAAAAGATATATAGAGAAGTCACAATATTAATCAGACGAGAGCTATTGGGACTATCGCGGGTATAATAACTATAGCCTCTACTCCGACTAACGGAATTAGGTTCTTTAGTATTACTATTCTACCCTACCTTTAGATAGCATTTAGTAAAGGATTCCGTACGGCAAGCATAGCTAAGAATTATCGCCGCACGTATTATGCTAATTCATCGTTATATATTTTATGTCTGCTTAGTATTACCTAATACTTAACCTCTAAGAACGTATGCATGTAAGCCTAATGCTACTAAATGCTATTAAATGCAAAGATAAGGTGCTAAGGTAAAAGATTTAGTTTCCTAAGCTAGATACAAATGACTACTATTAAGGGTCTATAATGGATAGACGCGGCCTCTACTTTAAAACATTCTCTATACCTTTTTCTTTAATATAGTTCTCTAAGCCTTAGAGATTCCCCTAAATTATTGTCTGCAATTTAATTAGAATAGATACTATATAAGAGATATTAAACGTACTTAAAACGTATACGCGTTAGAGTAGTTATATATTAATTTAAGGAAAGTAGGTAAATAGATAATATCCCATATTTATCGCCCTCTAGTTTTTCTATAAAGAGTACTAAGGAACTCCCGTTAAGACTTAAAAAAGGAATAAATTAAAAAGTAAGAGAGTTTATCCGCAGTCTTCTTATCTAGGTAGATGCAGAGAATTTCACTTAATATTAAATCATTAAGTATTTAAGCGACTTATTGGTATTTTAGGTGGTTAGGATTTCCCAAACCCGCACCTACCGTTTATTAGTCTTTTAGGCCTGCAGTAATTTAATCCCCTAATAGGCCGGTGTTAGGACGCGACTTTAAGGGTTCCGTTTGCTAGCCTTATATACCCTTAAGTTAGTAAGTACCGGAATATAAAGAAGTTTTAAGCCTAGTAGTTAATCTAGGACGACTTTCTAATGTAATTGAAGACCCCTTTTCTAGATCTATATTAGCGTATAATAAGGTACTTACTCTTAGGCTAGGGTTGGTAATTAATACACTATAGCTTAAATCTTAATCCTAGCTGCTAGTAATAGTTATAAGAGGCTGCCAAATATACCAGTTTAAGACTAGTAGGGTCTAGCGAATTACGGCTTAAAAGAGCGAGCTAATTGTTAAAGAAGTAGCATCTATATTAAAGAATAAAGTGGCCGTAAATAGCTAGTAGAAATAGGGGAGACTAGGGAATAGTTTAAAAGGAGCAGTAAAAATAGTAAAGTTAAGAAAGTAACGAATAAAAGCTGTAGAAGAAGGCGATAAGGCAACCGGTAAAGTAGACGGTAAAGGTAATTATACATCCCTAGCGTAATAAGGCGAAATTAGCTTTATATATCACTTATCTCTATTCTATACCTTTAAGATTTAAAGCATTCTTAGGTTTATTAAGGCGTTTTAGCCTTTAATTCTTATGGGACGCATTGTCGCATTATTAAAAAGAAATTAATGGGAGCTTTTAGACTTTATGGTAGCGGGTAGGCTACGTCTAATTAACTAGGGAGACGGCTGCATATCCTCACTTTAATTAGCTGTTTAGTTTTCTATTATAGATCTTTAGAGGAGCACAAGTCGTAGTAGTGGAGTTTAGTATAGTGTAGTATGGGGCTAATATACGCCAAGCTAAAATTGCAGGGGTATTATTGTTACGATTGTAATAATAATCCCCTATAACGTTTCCTGCTTCTCTTACTCTTATACCCTATTACCTTCTTTTCTTAGTTTAACTAACCTATAGGATCGTAAATGCCTCTCTACTTTAGTAGTATAGTGAAATAGATTTTGGCGCCACGGTAATTCTATTCCGTAGCCTTTTCCTTCCTAAGGCTAATTATTATCTGCTGTAAGACGGAGAAGTAGTCCTTTCTAGTACACTATTACAGCTCGCTCGCACTGTCCGTCCTTATTACACCATAGGTTTACCTTTTATCACTCCTCTCCTAAGGGATACTTATAGATAATAGTTATTGTTAAATAAGATCGAGCTGTTTGCGTAATTCCTACACTCTACTAATAAAGGCGAAGCGGTAAAAGCCTATAAAAGAGTGGTAGATAAAATTTTAGAGGCCTTACCTACCGACTATAGAGAGGCGCTTAGCTTAAATAAAACCCTAACGGTCTTAGGCCCCTAGAACACCCTAGCAATCCTAAAAGCCGTAAAAGCTATAAAAACCCTAAAAGCCGCAAAAGCCCCAAAAGCCCTAAAAGCCTTAAAAGCCCTAAAAGCCTTAGAGGCCTTAATAACCCCTATAGATCTAGAGACCAGGAAAGCTATAGTTAAATTTATTTTATTATTCCGGATTCTTAAAAGATAAGGAACCCTACCTCCTAATAAAAGCCTAGACCTACTTTACGGAGGAAACCCCGCCCCTAAAAAACGCTAAAATTTATCGCCAGTAGCTATAGAGCGACTAGTTACAGTTTATACGAAAATTTAGTCTTTAGATAATTGTAAATTAAAACAGTTCCTTAAGCTTTATAATCTAGCTAAGGGTAGATTACTTAAGGCTCTCTGGGAACTATATATTAAACTAGTAAGAGCTAATAACTAGGTAATAATTTGTAACCTGGCTGATGTCCTTAATATAGGTAAAAATGTAGTTAGTTATAGGTTAATAAAGTCTATTCTGTCTAAGACGCTAAATAATAAGGTAGAGCGATTAAAGAAAAAAGGGTATAAGCCTAAAAAGGGCTAACGATTTAGAGCTTTGGTATAGGAGATGGCCTATCTATTAGGAGGAGAGCGCCTTAAACTAAATAATATTGCTAGCTAAAAATAGAGTCGTCTTAAACCTAGAGTATTTATTAGTCTCTATAACCTAGATTCTAGTATAATATTAGTTTTTAATTACCTCTATTAAATTAATAACTAACCTATAATAGTATTAAAAGGCATATAGCACCTAAAGAATTCGATATATTTATTGCTTAGATAGAAACATAACTACAATACTAGAAATGGACGGAATTGTCTCCTTTAGTGAGGAACCTAAAGGATATATATCTCTATTGTGCTAATACTAACTCTACAAGTCAGCCTAAAGCCAGTAGCGCTATCTAAAGCCCTAGGGGTATAAAAAGATTAACTACTATTAAGCAGTCTAATACTAAACGTACTAGGCGCGAGTTATCTAAAATAAGCAGTCCGTAAGCTATCCCTAATAGGAGTTCTAATTAAATATTTCCAATATCTTTAAGGGACCAATATAGTATAGCTAATCTTTATTTGGACCCTCCCGAAATACTATTACCTTTTAAATCTACCTTAATCCCTAAGATCTACTCGTACCCTTTAGAAATCCCTCTTAACCCAAGCTATTACTTAACCCCTAGAATATCTTTCTCTTTTAAACCTACCTTAATTTCTTAAATCTACTTAGATTTACTGTTAATTCCTTTTAATACAAACCTAGACTATTACTTAAATTCTAAAGTACCTCCCCCTTTTAAACCTCTATTAATTTCTAAAATCTATTCAGATCCTCTGTTAATTCCTCTTAATTTAAATTCTAATCTCTAGCTAATTACTCCGCTAGCTACTATAGTAATAAATAACTAGCTTAATTTATACCCTATATTTCTATATACAGTAAGCCTTAACCTAAACCAGAATTTGTAATATAGCACTCCCTATATATTTTAACATTATTCCTACTCTGCTTCTAGGGAACCTATAGCCTTAGACGGCTCCTATAAGGCTGCGGCCGTATAGACCTATATAGATATATAAGTATATCTACCCCCCTTCCCTATAAAGTGTTAAGGCGTATTATTAAGTGCGCCTATTATATTGCCGCTCTAAAGTTTAGGGTATTTATATTTTATAGAAATCCTAAACTCTAGTAAACCGTTATCTAAACTTAGCGGGCTAAGTACTAATATTACTATAGCCTTTGCCGTACTATCCCTAGGGTTCGCCTAGATTTCCTTATTTATATTGTTATTGTCTGTATAAGTAGAGGTTGTAAATTGTATTACGCGCAGAGCGTATGCGGCAGGGGCCGCATAGCGTAGCATAGGTCACCTGACCACCTACGGCCCGATAGATAGCCCGACCTTTACTACCCCTTTCTTTCTCTTTTGGTAGAGAAGACAGACACGAATAAACCAAGGACCAGAACTACTTATTGCAATTGCAGTACCCCCCGGGTGATACCGACAGTTATAATATACTAGATATTAGTTTTTAATAGAGACTACGTCTTTAGTAGTGCGGAGGATTTTAGCAGTATATTACCTAGCGACTTTTTAAATATTTTTTATTAGCATACTGCTGATCTACCTAGTGTTAGTAATACCTCAATATATAGTGAAATATAAAGTAACATTGTTTCACTATTAGGTATTTTATAAAAGGGGAAGTCCTTCTTTTAGGAGGATAAGGATTGGCTCTATACTAATAGAAAGGCGCGTAAGTAATCTAAATATCTACTATCTATGCTAGAAGCTATCTATAGTGCGGATATAATAAGTCTAAGAAAGATGCAAGTAATGGACGCATTAGTAAATAAATATAAAGACCCTTTAAAGGGGCTGATTTTTCTTTAGCGGGGCTGATTTTTAGTAGAGCTAATTTCCGGTCGGGTAGGGCTTATATAATACCGCCCGTTCCTAAAAACCGTTATCGCACTAATGTATACCTAAGCATTAACGCGCCTTACGGAAGAGGTGCGGGCGACTTATAGAAATTGTCTTAATATTTATAGGTAAAGAGGATGTGCTATATAGCGTATATAAATATATATCCTCTAGTCCTATATAAAGAGGCCACTAGACCTTTACTCCCGTCGTTATCCTTACCTAGCACTTTTACCTCAAGAATAACATTGCAATGAAGCTGCTGGAAATTACAAAGGACGATTTAATTTTTAGACCAGATTGTTCTCCTGTTTCTCCTTAAGATTTCCTATAGGGCTTTTATAAACCTAGTACAGATTATAATAGTATTAAGGTAAAAGATACCACTTACCCTTTAGTTATATTAGTCTAATAATTCTATAGGTTAAAGATATTTTTGCCCTTTGCTATATACGGTAGTGCTAGTAAGATGGCTTGTACCTATATTATGGCAAATATATCTTTTTAGGGATATTTAATTCTAATAGTTTAGTGGTCAAACGCACAGTATTCTTGGGTGATCTTATACTTATAAAAGGTGGGCTAGAAATAATTAAATAGGTGGAACGTAAGGTAGAGGATAGGAATGATTGGCTTTAGATAAAAAATGCTCCATCTTTTTAAAAATTCTTTAAATAGGTCTCCTTTAATGACCAACTTAAGTAAGTTAAGGTAAATATTATAAATAATATAGCTTTTTATATGTTAACAGTTTTATAGGTCTTAGATATAATTAGTTTCCGCTCTACTTTAAGCGCTTCCCCCCTATATAGGAGACGGTTTACCCTACTTAGGATTTTTCTTTTAAATAGGTCGCAGAAGCTAGGCAAAGTGCTATTAGATATAGTTAAAAGGATAAAAAACGAAGAGGAAGCTATAGAACAGGTAAAGCGTAAGCTATAGCATTATAAGGACGAAGACTTAGCCGGGCAGATGTTGTCTTTAAGTTTTACTTAGCTAATGCAGGAGCTACCTTTACAAGGAGGATGTCTCTCCGTTAATTTTGCTTCTGTAATAATAAAGCCTATACAGTAGGCTGGAGCGTAGGCGAATTGCTTATAGATCTAGGAATAGGAGAATAGAAGCCGTAAGGCATTAGTTCCCGTAGGGGAGAGGAAAACGTGGCTATAGGCTTCCGTAGGGGACTAAAGGCTATATAGGAATGTAAGCCGTAGGGGATTAGTTTCTATAGGGCGGTAGAATACGTAGGCATTAGCACCCGTAGGGGATTTGTTAGCGTAAGGGATTTATTAGCATAGGGGATTCGTTAGAGTAGGGGACTAGCTCCTATAGGGGATTTGTTAGTATAGGGGATTTATTAGAGTAGGGGACTAGCTTCTATAGGGGATTTATTAGCGTAGGGGATTTGTTGGAGTAGGGGACTAGATTCTGTAAGGGATTTATTAAAGTAGGGGACTGGTTCCTATAGGGCGGCGAAATACGTAGGTATTAGCTCCTGTAGGGGATTTGTTTAAGTAAGGGACTTATTTAAGTAGGGGATTGGTTAGAGTAGGGGATTGGTTAAAGTAGGGGATTAATTCTTCTATAGCCTCTATTTAGGCGGCACAAGGCGGCTTCTAATAGGCTAGTAAGTGGATTACGTGTTTTGTAGAAAAATAAAGCCTATATAGGATAGTAGGGTATAGGGACCTAATAATCTAGCGGAAGATTAGGTTATCCGCTTTCCCGGGTTTATTTAGCCTACCCTATACTATTTTATATACGTTTTAACTAAGGCTACTACCTAGCCTTAGCCGCCTAAATCTTTAGTTATGCTATAGAAGAGTATAAGATAATAAAATATTATTCTATCTACTCTACTAATACCTTCGGATCCTTCTATGCTTGCTAGAGTATCTTCTTTATTCTAGAATATAGCTCTAGATTATCCTTCTTCTACCTCTTATTATTTAGAAATACTACTTTCTAGAGCCTATTAACCTAGGGGACTAATAACTAATAGTACGGCGTAAAGTACTTCTCCGCTGTTTTAATGAAATCACCTTTATAAGCTACCTCTCCTTTTTTTAACTTAGCTAGCTCTTTAGTGTCTATATAGTAGTAGTAGATTCTTTAATTAACGTCTGATACGGATCCTATCTAGGCCTATGCAGACTACTCCGTATATAAGGGAAAAGTAATATTGACGGGAAAAAACCCTTGCTATTAGGGGGGGAGGAAAAACCCTATAAGCCACCTTAGTAGGATAAAAAACCCCGAATTGCCATGCCTGTACGTAGCCGCGGCCCTATAAGCCTACAGCTACGTCCTCCTCCTTAGATATTTTAAACTCCTTAGGAACCACTGCTTCCTTCTTTAGCTTATCTAGAGCTAGGGTTCACTACGTCCCAGCTAGGCCTTGCTAATTAATTGCTATATACTTATAGTTGTGTCCCATATCTTAACCACCCCCTATATACTATCTCTCTTATTAACCATTGCTATATACGCCTTACCTCCCCCCCCCTAAGGCCTATCGAAGGCGTAAGGGGGATTTATCCGTTCTAATTACCGTAATACTAATAGCGGGATATTATATATTGGGTATTTTTTATGCCTAGGCCCCAGCTAGGCCCTTTTTAAGGGTTACCACTCTGTTAAAAGGAGATAAGGAAAACCGTAGGTCGCAATCCAGGCTGCTAGGTATTTAGTACTTGCAAACGGCAAGTAACCGTATACTCCGCGGGCGATCGCCCTAAGGGTTAGGAGGGGCCGTATATTTACTCGTTTATTCGTTCGTGCTTATCTGTTCGTTAATATAAGGTCGTTAATACTTTCCATTAGGGTTTTTAGGGATGTTATCGAAAACCGCTCATCCATGTTGGATTGTATAGGTGCCCTAGATAGAACAGTATAGTAGTTGTCGTATTGTAGAGGGCCAACAGTAGTGGTTTTTAAGATCTCACCATCCGAAAACTTTTCACCACCGCCCTTAACGCCTATAACCACCACCAGGTCCTGTCCGCACGCTATGCGACGTCTCTGCGTTGGCTTTAGATCTGAACTTCGAAGACTAGGTTCGTAGCCGTCACCACGTATAGGTGCAGAGTCCGATTTCGACGGCCCTTAGTGTCTATATAATTCCACTTCTTAAACCTTAGGATAGGCTTGCGCTCCTTATTTAGACCCTTATAATAAATGTATATCTAAAAAAGCACCCAGAAGAACGACTCTAAATTATGCCTAAAGGAGTGTTTCTTACCCAGAAGCACTCCTATAGCTATAAACGCTCTTATACCGGTCTTACCCTATACTCCTAAAGGTCCTTTTTGCTTCTCTTTAATCGCGAGATTAAAATTAATTAAGAATGACTTCTAGGAGGGATTGTTGTCTTTCTCGTTTATTAAGAGGTTGCCTATTAAAATGTTATATTAGAGGATGCTAGCCTACGTATATAAAGACTTATATCCTTTAATGCTACCCTTTAGCGTAGCAAGTATTATAGCCGGAGAGCTTGCCTTGTAAAGAGCCTTTCTATAGTTATAAGTAATGACGCGTTAATGTACCCAATTTTGTATAATAGGGCGCTTAATTAGAGAGCTCGAATATAGGCGCTTATTAGGCGGTAACGGGGCGTTAGTATAGCTAGACGACCTCTTTTTACTAGTGCTTTAGCCTTTTCTTATACTGCCTTGCACTCTAACTACGCTTAAAGGTACTATTAAGCTTTTAGGCTTATAGTTTGTTGCTTTAGTAATATCTAGCCCCTTATAGATATTAAAGATATTATTATCTTATCTACCTATATAAATAGTCCTATAGTGATAGTACCTAGCTATATTAATTACTCCTTTCTCCGCTGCCTTATATAGCAGTTTACCTTTTTCCTTACGCTCTAGGTACTACTATAAGTCTTTAATAACGAGAGGTATCTTAGAGGTATTACCCTTACGGTGCGCTTTCTAGTAAGTTGTCGCCTAACCGGCAATGTAGGGTGCCCGCTTTATAAGTTTGTTAAGGATAAGACGCTTAGTCTAATTATTGCGCACAACTTTAATATATTGTTTGCCGTCTAATATTAAAATAGTAGGGTTAAACCCAAGCTGCTCTTTATTTATTAAGAGAAACCCTAATATTACTAAGGTAAATTATAGTCCGTCTTTATTAATATTGAATAGTAATAATGCGATGCCTCTTACCTGGTTATATTCCTATAGCCGCATAATAGATTTATAGAGGGTAAAACCTAGGATAAAGTGACGATTGTCTTAAGCGGCGAAAACTTCTCTTATATATTTCCCTAAAGCAAACCATGCCTATAAGGCTATATTGGTATTTAAATTACTCTTTAGCTTTCCTAGCACAAGTATATATAACTAATAGCATTAAGAGCTTTTGCTAGCTATTAGATTATCCATAAAACTAATATCTAGCTTTCGCTTCGCCGTAGACCCTTATAAGGGCTGCTTAGTATATGCGATAAGCTTTTGTTATATCTTTAGGGCGGACCCGTACTCCTCTGCGAAGCCTAAAAATAATTTAATTAGGTTATTAAACCACTCTAGGATATTATCTTGCTTTACGCTTTTAGGCCAGTTACGCTAGCCGCCCTTATTAGCGTATAGTGGATTATCCCCTTCCTTACATTTTTTAAAAACGGTGGCGCTTACCTCTTTAAGACCTTCTACTCCCCTAAATAATGCTTTGTATAAGCTAGAAATCCCTATATAAAGAGGGCCTAGCTCCTCCTTTAAAACATTATCTATATATTTCCTGTGTTTGGACGAGTTAGCGAAGCTGCTTATATTGCGTAGATGTAGGGTTTAAACGTGGAATGGTAGCGGTTGGGGGGGAGACGTAGACTTTATAATAGTAGCGTACACCTTTTTCTAAATAACTTTGTTAGATTTAATCCGGAGGATCGCATTTAGAAGAGGCAGAAACCGTTTAATATTAAAGTTATTAAAATTAACTGCTAAATTAAGTCTTAATAGATTACTAAGGAGGTTTTTGTTGCCGCTGTTAGATGGCAATAAATAAGAAGTAGGAAGGCTCTATAAAGCAAGTATTAGATTAAGCAAAATATCCTTTAGTCCTATAGGCGTTAGATAAAAACTTATAATAGGTTTATTAATAGTTACCTTTATTACCTATCTGGTGTAATAAGTTTAAAGAGCTAGGGATACCCAGATCCTAATAAGTTAAGTTAAATAAATCGCGAAAGTTATTCAGCCCTTCCCTAATAGGCTTTGTTTTTAATCTAAAGAGATTCGCTATTACGGGCGGGCGCGCTAAGAGCTATATTAGGAGGGCCGACGTAGTAGGTAGGTAGGCAGGCAAGGGGGGATTAAAGAGACTAGTATATAAGGATAGTATAATGGTAAAGAAGTAAATAAATGTAGGGAGGTTAAATATACGTCGGGCGCGTCTTAAAATAAGGGAATAGCGAGAGAGGAAAGTATAAGAGAGGAAGTAAGGTGCAAGCGGAACGCAAGGAGGATTTAAAGGTTAGGTGCGGAAAAGTTAAGCTAATCCGATATAGCTTAGACTAAGGCTTTATAGGGCTTAGTTAAATGCTAAGCTATAATAACCTAAAGTGTAGGAATATCGTTTATAGTCCTAGTTATATAGGTTAAAAATATAGTGCGTATATGGGGTTCTAGTATTATTAGAAAGTTATAGGCAGTATTTATTAGTAATTATAGTTATTAGCTTTTAGTTTGTTCTATAACGCGTAAGGCTTAAATAGAGTAAGGCTCTAATATAGCGATACTAAAAGGCGCCAGGCAAGGTACAGCTGGCGATAGTAGGTTAATTATTAGGTTGGTCGTGTAAGCACTTATAATTAATTACATGGCTAATCTTAAAATAAGCTAAACCTAATATGCCAAATATAGATATAGCTAACCCTATTTTATAGCGCTTAATTAACCTATTTCCTATAACCGAGATCTAGTTCTTAAAACCGGATCCTTTTTTAGGATCGCGCCCTTTTTATAGTAGTTAATTGGTTTACTTTGTGAACCTAAATTAAAATCTTGGTTTTAGAATTAGATTCCGTTCCTGGAATTATAACTTAAGTTATAACTAAAAATAGCTCCTTTTTTCTAAGACCGTTGAACCGCTTGGCTTAACGCTATATCTTTTTGGCTATATTTAGAACGTTTAGCTTAAAATTAGGATAGGATAGAGTCTTTAGAATTAGATCTAGTTTTTAGAACAAGATCCTATTTTTAGAGTTATAACTTAGGCTAATATTAAGAGAGATATTCTGTATTTATTCTTAATATTCCCACCTTATTAATATAAAATTTAGAGTTAACCTACACCCTAGTTACCTATAAAAACACTAGAGACTTTAATACCTTAACTTTAATTCTTTATAGAGGACTAAGCGAGTTATAGGGCGGCTGACTTATCGCTGCTAAGAATATAAAGGTGGAGGACTTTACTATAAGCGAGTTCTTAACTTTAATTTAATATATATGTAAATAATAACGAGATACTCTTAATATGGAAGTAACTAGATAGAAAAATAATGCCGAGCTAAAGAAATCCTAATTAGCGCCTTAATTCTTAACGCTAGAAAATAAGAACGTAATTACGAAAATCTTTTCTTATTTCTTTAGCTTCTTAGAGGCTCCATCTATAGTGCAATCCACCTTTCTTTTACGTGTTCCTCTCCTTAATAGATCTAAATAATTATCTAGCGCCTTTCCTAGTTGGTCTCTTTGCTTATATAGTTTACCCTTCTAAGCTACCTCTATTATAACATCTTTAAGCGGTTTATGTATCCTAGTATAACAACAAAGGTAATATGGGTTCTTAGTATAGTATAATATAAGTTTCTTATACGGTATACCCGCGGGTAAAACCTAGGTAGGATACTAGTATACTACTACGATAGGACTATATATAGATATAACTAATCTATATCTAGGGTTTTGGAGACGCTTTAAGTCCTCTATTATATAGTAAGTTGGTAACCACAATAAGAAATACTTTAGTTATCTGTCTAAAATTATAGTATCGGAAATTGTTAATACTTTAGTTAGGGGAGATATATCTCTAAGGAAGTTTATATAATTAGCTAAACTATTCTTTACTTAACTATTAGTATTGCTAAAAAATATATAGGTGTTTTATAAATATACCTAGAGGTACTAGTAAACCTTTAATATGGTCCTCTTTTAGTTAAGGTAAGTCTATTTTAGCCTCGCTATGGCTCTTTATTGGCTTAGGTAAGACTATCTTAGTTTTACTGCGGCCTTTTAGGCTCTTAAGGTAATTGGCGTATATTTCTATATCCTCTTATATATTACCCTCCGTATTATTATCGATTTTATAAGAGTTAACCTTATTAGGTATTTAAGTAGGCGTATAAGGCATCTGTTTCTACATAGGGTCGGAAAACTATAATTATTTCTTCTCCCTGCTGGCAGATGCTATGTCTTTATTATTGATGCGATTTTAGAATAATTTAAGGTTTCTAGCAAGTTAATAAATAGGTATATTATCTTCGGGGTAATAGTATATTATAATGTTTTTATAAGTACCGATTAAGGACCTATAGGTTATATTAGCAACATATTTAAGCTTAGTTAAGGTAATATATATAATGTCTAGTATTTTTATAGGGATGTTAAGGGATATATAGTTAAGAGGTTAAATTTAAAGGTAAGTTAAATTAATGGTATATAAAAACTAGGAGCATAACGTTTATATTCTATTTCTCTTCTAAGGCAGAGTTAGGATAGAAGGTAGAAGGGAAAGGCGGAGTATACTAGCCGCCCTTTTCCACTTTATGTGGTGTCTATAGTACAATATTTAGTAGCTATAATTACTCTTAGCTTACATATCGTCTGCGCCCAAGACTATAGGTGCCTAAAGTGATCTATAAGTGAGGTATTGTTAGGGGTAGCTATTAGCTAAGCTGCTGCTAAACTTAAATAGCTGATAATCCCTAACGGACGCCGCATGCCTTAGTAGGGTTTAGAAGCGTTCGTATAAAGTTATAAACTAGAATTAGAAGTTAATAATGACCCCTAATAACACCTCTCTTAGTAGGAATAGTATTATATAATCTACTTCTGACGCCTATCCTTCTCGGGGCAAGATACTACCTAAGCAGTAGACTTATCCTAGCCAGTCAATCTTATATATTAACCCCCTATCTATAGTAAAGGAGCTATTAATGCCTCTGGGGTGGTTTAATTGCTATTCTAGCTAAGCCCTTTATAAGCGCTCCGCCTTATATAGGCGGTAATTAACTCCTATTAACCTGCCTTGCGTTAGGGGAGATCTTTTACTTAAAGCGCTAAGTAGCCAGTACTTAGAGGTCTATAGGCTTGTTCTATATCCTAACAACATTAACCACAATTTCTTCTTAAGTGGTATCCGCAACCCTAAGTACCTATAAGTATAGCGTCCCTAAATTGTTAGCTAGTAAGTAGGCGTTTATAAATAGAGAAACCGACTTTAGAGATAACGGCAACGTAGAGGCGTTAGCTAGTTAGAAAAGTAACTTTAGTAATAAGGATTAAGAATAGGACGCAGAGACATTATATAACGGAGAAAATGGTTTTAGTACTAAAGATTAAAAAATAGGGGTAAATAGCAATAAAGAGATATTAAGCGACGAGGCTATATAGGCGATGGTTGGATATAGTGGCCTTAGCTTTATAGTCTTAAATCTATAAGTATAGGATATAAATATAAAGAAGATTTCTAATAAAAGCTAGTAAAAGGGTTAAAACTTTAGCTACTTTTCGTTTAGCCTATCGCGAAATAAAATAATATTTTACTATTCCTACCAGAGTCTCTACCCGCTTGACTTATAGCGAGCTATAAAGTATTCGCGATAATCTATACTTTTACTTAGATAAATTTATTTACTACCTTAAAAGTAATAATAGAAGGAAAATCTATACTAACGACCTAAGATTTTTTGAATTTCTTATAGACCTGGGACGCATGCTACCTTAGTAACTATTAGTTATATTTAAGACTACGGTACTTATAGATTTATATCTTAAGGATATAAATATGTTTTTTTTATAATGTTTTCTTTTTGTTTAAATTATTTCTCTGCTTATAGTATATAGCGGTTATTTATCTATTCCGATGTAGTAGGGAGGGGTAGTTAGGTTATACGAGAGGGGTCGGACTTATAGCTACGCTTATAGGGCTATTTATATAGGAACTTCTCTAAATATATATAAGGGGTCTTTATATAGGAACTTCTTTAATATTTCTAGATCTAGGACTTATATATTTCTTTTTTTTATAGTTCTAGTATTTTCCTAACATTTACTTCCTATTTACATGCTAGGCGTTAATAGAGGGCGCTAGGTCAGATCACCCTACTTATATAATTACTTCGTTTAGAGGATATAAGATCTTATACGGCTTATATAATAGTTTAGCAATTTGCTATTATTCTATAACTAAGCCCAAAGCCCTTCCCGCCTTATGCCTTCACGTTCGCCTATACTTATAACCCCCTCTCTACACTTTTTTCTCCTAGCCTTGCTAAAATACCTAGTATAAATATACTTCTTTTATAATAAAGATAGAAAGGCTATATAGAAGTGGTCTTTTAAAACCTAATGCTTAATTTTGTGAACTATATAAGTATAGCTAATCTTGTCAGATAATCTGTATTCTCTAAAGGCGTGGGTCACGTGCACGAGTCACGTGCACGGAGCCCTAGGGCCCCCAAGACACGTCACCAAGACAGGTCAGATCAAGGTCAAAAAGACACGATCAAGATCATCAATCAACCCATTTCATCAATGAACAGCTCTACAGAAGTTATCTGACAGTTATGAGCCCGGTCCGCCGAGACAAGAAGCTATTTAGCTATTATTCAATCATTTGAAGAAATTCTACCTCATCGTCAGACTTCTGACACCTCATCGTCAAGACGCAGACTCTGACAGAAATCCTACCTCAATCGTCACAGGACGATCCTGACGAGAGATTCGACCTTATCGTCGAAGGACGATCCTGACGAGAGATTCGACCTCATCGTCAAAGGACAATCCTGACACGAGATTCTACGAGATTCCACGAGATTCCACCTCAATCGTCCCAGGACGATCCCGACGACAAGGACGATCCTGACGACAAGGACGATCCTGCGACAAGGACGATCCTAACGACAAAATACCATCTCAATTCCTCCTTTACCTATCAGTCAAATGACTCCACCGACATCAAGTTTATCAACTACAATCATCCTCAATAAGCCAGAAGACTGGGAATAATAGCTATGGCAGCTCCAAGCCCTCGTAGATCAGCGAATTTGGGCCCACGTTAACCCAGCCATAGAAGCACCTTAAGAAGGTCTACTTAAAAAACCACCTCTTCTAAAAGTCACAGATTTTAACGAGAATGCAACCACATATACACAGCTCTTAACAAATTAACAGAGAGCATACAAGAACAGTAGACAATACTACAACTAAGACATAAAGTACTTCTTAAAACAGAAAGAGCATCTATAATAGATACGAACCTAAATTATATCCACAGTATCGATTTAAAAGAAGCTACTACTTAACCCTTCCTTAACAGTTAAAGAATGGCTATCTCGCTTAAAGGAGAACACAAAACCTACCTCGTCGTTTATTAGGAAGAAGGTATAACACTAGTACACGGAAGCTCTTAAGGGGTTCAAGCAGTTATTAAAGCTAAACTAGTAGCTGGACCAATGGGAACACGCAATAGCACTAAGAGAGAAGTATAAGATCCCTTAAATATCAGATAGAATCTAGCTTTAAGATTTAGTAGAAGTTATTTAACCGTTTAGCGACGCCTACTGTATAAAGTATACTACCGAGTTAAATAACCCTTAGAAGTCGAGATCTTCCAAATACTATAGAGTATTAAAGGAGCTGCAGGAAGGACTTAGAAGACCCTTAAAGAAAGCTAATGCTACTATAAGAAGCAGTACCTTTAATGCAGACTTCGCAGAGTAAGCCACGATAGATTACTTTAATACTACTAAAGGTCTAGGGAAAGGAACCTTAGCACGTACTAGACGCTTAAAGAGAGCCAGGTCACTAGTAGACGAGGAGACGTCCTATAAGAAGCTACTACCTATATGCTTAGCGTATAAGAAACAAGGACATTTCCTTTAAGACTATTGGTATTTATTTAAAGACAAGAGACCCGAAGGAGTTATAATTGGAGATACTCGTATTAAAAGGGTGCTTAAGAAGGTAGAAAAGAATAAGGATCTCGCTGACTAAGTTATAAAGATTAAACTTAAAGAATAAGAAGATGAGGCTTAATAATAACGGGATAAGAGCTAGAAAACAGTTAAGATTAAAGGAGAAGCTAATGCGATATTTCTAGAATCGTATTATACTAGTTAACTCCATCCACTAAAGCTATTAACTATTCTTAACTCAGAAACCACTCTCTATATCTTTAATAACCTCTCTTATTTTTATAATTTTAGGAAAGCTCTAAGATACGAATACGTCACCGCCGGCAGCTCAGAAGTGCCTATACTAGGCTACGGCGATATCACCGTCTAAATTACAAAACCAAACAAAAGTAAGGGAACCCTACGTCTTAAGGACGTTGCCTTTTATACAGACTTTAATACAAATCTAGTGTTGTTCCGTCTGCTTTAAAAACAAGGGTTTTACTAGGACAACAAAGGAGATAACAATCTGCTAGTTTGGAAGGACAATATAATTCTATATTAAATAGAAGAACGTTATAGACAACAGACTATCGAATACGTCCGACTAAAAAGTCTATCAGCGTTTAATATAAGCTAACTACTACGCTAACGGAAGCGCAGAGTATTATTAAGAGACGCTCGTCTAGATTTAAAAGGAGATGCATATCTATAGTATCTGCGTCTAAGTTATCCAGGACCTATAAGCCTTCATTATTTAGGTCTTAACGCCTTAGGAGTTAAGCTTTAAGGCCTAAAGACAACGGAATATTAATATTGCAGTCTCGCCAAAATTAAGCGTTAGGTCTTAAGAAGGTTCTTAAAACGGAAAATTAATAAACCCTATCTTAACCTCCATATTAACTAGACTAACCTTAAGGAAGCGCATATAGGATTTATACAAGTTATACTTATCCACAACACCTTCTTAAAAAGATCCTTCCCGTATTTTATAACAACGCATAGCGAAAAAAAGGAGACACTATAAGTGCTTAAAGATTTCACCTAATGGATTCGTCTAAGGTATAACCTTAAGGTCAACACCATTAGATCAGACAACAAGCTAGGGAGAAGGAGAACCCTTAAATGGCTATAGACGCAAGGGATTACATTCGAGCCTTCGGCGCCATATACCTAAGCTCAAAACGGTACCGCCGAACGCTTAGGGGGTGTGATTATTAAGAGAGCATAAGTAATAAGAATTGCTACCAATCTACCGCATAATCTATGGAACGAGATCGTCAACTATATAGTATACCTTCGAGATCAAACGCCATAAGAAAGCAATGGTTAAAAATTGCCGTACAAGAGGTTCTATACCTTCCTAGCCAATAGGTTGAGAAAGCCGTAACTAGCGCACCTAAAAGCCTACGGCTGTAGGGCGTACGCGATGACGTCAAACGCCCAGCTAAAGAAGAAAAGGCTGAGCAAGCTAGATCCGCGAGCCCATATCGGCTACCTCGTTAGCTATAACTCTACCAATATCTACAGGATCTGGATCCCACACAAAGGTATCGTCATTTCTACTAGGGACGTTATCTTTAACGAGAAGATGTTCTTCAACGGCAAGCGAACGGATATCTTAAAGGACCTACACGCTAAGCTAGACACGCTAATTAAGAAGATCTAACTCCCTAACACCCTAACCAAGAATAAGGTCCTTCTGAAAAACGATAAAAAAATATTTAAACCGTCAATTTAAGAGGAAGATAATAACGTCGATGAGCCAGTTTAAAGCTTTAATAAGTTAGCAAATCTTAAGCTTACAAAAGCTCTCGAAGATATATATTATACGCTACCTCCAACAGAAGAAGACGAAGAATCTCTATATACCCTTCACGTCAAGTATCCTATAAAGTTAGATATACAAGGTACTGATTAAGACGTCGCCTATTAAGCAGAAGATGCGTTTAACACTTAGGGGGTGTTTAACGACTTAGTTAAAGACTTATTTAAGGAAGCCTGCGATAATAGGTTTAAAGACTTTATTACCAAAAAGATCACCTTAGCCTATTACAGCGCATTCATAGCAGGAAGGAAGTTTAACCTCAACAGTCAACTTAACAACAGTAAGCTTAAATCAGGCAGAACACGTAATGTCAAATTACGCAGGAAGAACTTACCTCCGCCACCTCAGTTAATTAAGGACCTCAATGTACACCCTCTTCAAGATCAGTTCCAAGAAGCTCAATAAGCTTACCTCCAGTCTCATTACCAAATGAGGTTATTTCAAGAAACAGATAAAAAGCACGTAAAGGGACAGCAGGTCCTCAGCTCAATGTAGGTATTCATCTACAAGACGGACAAGCATGGATTTCTCTAGAAATACAAGGCACGCTTAGTAGTCTACGGAAATCAACAGGCCCCAGGAGACCTACCTATAAGAGCTACTACATTAGCTAATAGATGCAGTCAATACGTTTATCCATTGCGATCTCGACGAGGTCATCTATATAAAGCTACCGCTAGGGTTCAATAAAGGAAAGACAGACAAAGTACTGCGCTTAAGAAAAGCCCTATACGGACTATAACGATCACCACTATTATAGCAGAAGAATCTCACAAGCTTATTAAACGAATTGGGTTTTAAAGAAGTACCCTAGGAGCCGTATATCATGCTAAAAGGTAGAATAGTCGTCTTCTTCTACGTCAACGATATTGTCTTCTACTACCGAAAGATAGATAAAAAGAAAGCTTAAGAAGCAATCAAGGAGCTAAGCAAGGAATACCAAATAAGTACCCTTAGCGAGCTAAAATGGTTCCTAGAAATCCATATACTACGTAATCATAGCTAGAGGCTCCTGTAGCTATCCTAGGAAGCCTATATTAAGAAGATAGCTAACTAGTATAAAATAGATCTTAAAGGGCGTCTTCTAGATACTCCTATAGCAGAATCGGAACTCCTCCCTACTAATTACCGTATAATCCGTCCGACGCGTCCGTCCCCTAATACAGACCTATTAATCCGTCCTATATCCCTACCAGCTTCTATAATACTATATTAGAGAAAACTAGGTTTAGTACTCTATATAGCCACTATAACGCGTCCGGATATTACCTTTACAGTATTATAGCTGGTAAGGTTTAATTAGGACCTAAGCTAAAAGCACTATTAAGCGGTAGATAGAGTTATCCAGTACCTATATAGCACGAGGAGCAGAGCAATCTACTATAAAGGAGATAAGGAAGGAATAAATAGTAGAGGGAGAGACAAAGGAATATGCGACTAAGGACGAGACGATGGAGACGGTAAAAGTAAAGCGCAATTATTTATCTGTGCTAGCGACGCATTATTTACGGACAACTCTATTAACAGAAAGAGCTCGTAAGGATACATTATAAAGCTATTTAGGGGGCTAATTGCCTAGAGAGCAAACAAACAGGGTATAGTTACGACATCGAGCACAGAAGCCAAGTTGTTAGCCCTATTACAGACAGCAAAGAAAGCTATCTTTATTAGTAGGCTGTTTAAAGCAATAACGTTACGCCTAAATAAGCCCTTAATTATCAAATGCGATAATACACAAACGCTCCAACTAATCACGGAAGACACGGCAAAGCTGATCACGAAGCTCCAACACGTTGACATCCATCAACACTAACTACGTTAGGAATACGTAATAAGACGAGTATAATTTCAATAAACAGCAATAAAGGAGATAATTACCAATGGACTTACGAAGGCCCTACCAAAGCAGAGGTTTTAAAGCTTCGTTAATATAATCAGGATAGTAGATATCAAGGAGCGGCTAAATAAGGAGAAGCACCTGGAGGACCTAAGGGACAGTATCAGAGCAAGACGGAAGGATTTAGATAAGATTATGGTTCATTTAACTCATTAACGGACACGAGAAGGTGGCTAGCTTTGACCTCAAAGAGCTCAAAGCTAAGGGGGTGTATTAGATAATCTGTATTCTCTAAAGGCGTAGGTCACGTGCACGAGTCACGTGCACGGAGCCCTAGGGCCCCCAAGACACGTCACCAAGACAGGTCAGATTAAGGTCAAAAAGACACGATCAAGATCATCAATCAACCCATTTCATCAATAAACAGCTCTACAGAAGTTATCTAACAAATCTTACGAGCTAGGTAATTATGCGGGTTATATTAGTATATAGTTAAGGAAAAAGTAAAATAGTGTAATTAGCGGGCCGGTACGCAGGAATATAATACTATTTAACTTTGTTTAATGTAGCTTAGAGGAGTATAAAGCCTCAACCTAAGCTATAGGAACACGTTCTCTAACTAAGCCTCTATTATATAACCACTAACTACTTCTAGGCACTACGGCCGTATACCCCACCACTTACCCTTCCTAGAACTTTAGAAGTTATACTAGTCCTTAGTTAAGCGACTAATGTTTAAAGCTTTAACTAACCAGCTAAATCTATCGCAGATTAGATGGAGCTAATAATAACTTCTTAATGTATATATAGAGGCTCTAGAGCTATGTTTAATAAAGCAGAGTTCTTATTCTTAATTGTCCTATTTAACACTAAATTACTCCCTTAAATATTACTCGAGACGTAGTTAAAACTAGAGAAATATACCATCTAAGAGTGTTCCGTTCGGCTTAGCGCAGCTTATAGATAGCGAGAAATATAGTAACTTAAAACTTATATACTAGGGGCTAGAGTTTAAAGTCTATAAAGCAATTATATACACCTAATCTCCTATACTTACAGCTGCCTATAATAGAGGCTTTTAGGTAAAAGCTAACTAAATATTTAGTAGAATTGACCCTAACTAACCAACTAATAGGTAGGAGGCGGCGACTAATATTATAAATATTAACGAGTTTAATTCTAGTACCGTTAAGAGGATAATCTAATTTATATATAAGAGGGACTATAAGAATAGTAAGGAGGAGTAAGGATTTAATATCGACGACGCTAATGCCTTATTGCTATCTGAGCTAGATAATAGCGGTGGCGATAATGAAGATATAATAATACAGCCGACGACGGCCTATATTACACTTTATTACGTCTATATTAATGTAATTACCAATTACTACAATATACTATAGCTAAAAGAGCTTGTAAATACAAAAATCTAATATATTTTAGGAACTAGCTGGTCCGCAGATGGGTTTCCTAATATTATTAAGGATATCTTTAGCCTAATAGGCGACTTAGCATTATATAATATAACTACCTTAATAGTGGCCGAGTATATTAAAGAGCTTATTAAACTTAAGGACTTTGTAAAGCTGGACGTTATAAGCGATTTCGCCATCAGCATTATATGGACAGCGATTACCGCATCTAAGGACATAGAGGAAAATTTTATACTAAAACTTTAAGCTGTTTAATCTTAGCTATAATAAACAAAATCACTACTTTAATCTACCGAGGCGAGGTATGCCGCGGCTAAGCGTAAAAGCGAAAACATTAATAACTGTCTTAATACCCTCTGCACAACTAAGACCTATTATAATATTGGTTGCAGAGCCAAGTTTATATATTATATTAAGGATAGCAGTTATCTATTCGACCCTAATTACCCTTATATACTTTGTTGTAAAAGGTGCGAGCATTATATATAAGTAAAGATATATAGCTTAGGAGATCGGCTTAGGTAGGAAGTTATTAATAATAATTCTTCTTTGATTAATGTCTGATATGGATGCTATCTAGCCCCACGCAGACTACTCCGTACATAAGGGAAAAGTAATATTGATGGGAAAAAACCCTTGCTGCTGGGGGGGAGGAAAAACCCTATGAGCCACCTTAGTAGGATGAAAAACCCCGATTTGCTATGTCCGTCCGTAGCGGCGGCCCTGCGGGCCTACGGCTACGTCCTGTCCTCCTTGGATGTTCGAACTTCTTAGGAACCACTGCTTCCTTTTCTAGCTTATTTAAAGCTAGGGTTTACTACGTCCTAGCTAGGCCTTGCTAATCGATTGCCGTACGGTCGTCTCCTATATCTTGACCACCCCCTGTATGCTATCTCCTATAACTATTGCGTTGCCATATACGCCTTGCCTTCTCCCCCCTAGAGCCACCGAAGGCGTAAGGGGGATTCATCCGTTCTAACTACCGTAATACTAATAAGCGAGCGGGATATGTTGTATTTGGGTATCTTTTATGCCTAGGCCCTAGCTAGGCCCTTCCTAAGGGTTACCACTCCGTTGAAAGAAGACAATAGGGAAAACCGTGGGTCGCAATCCAGGCTGCTAGGTAGTATTTGGTAGTAAGACGGCGAGTGACCGTATGCTCCGCGGGCGATCGCTCTGGGGGTTAGGAGGGGCCGTATATTTGCTCGTTTGTTTGTTTGTTCGTGCGCGCGTTCGTTTATTAATGTGAGGTCGTTAATGCTTTTAGTCGAGGTTTGGGGATGTTTATTGAGTGCTATATATCCACGTTGGATCGTATAGGTGCCCTAGATAGGAGAATAGTGGTAGTCGTCGTATTATAGAGGGCCAACAGTAGTGGTTTTTAAGATCTCACCATCCGAAAAATTTTCACTACCGCCCTTAACGCCTATAACCACCACTAGGTCCTGTCCGCACGCTATGCGACGTCTCTGCGTTGGCTCTGGGTCTGAACTTTGAAGACCTAGGTTCGTAGCCGTCACCACGTACAGGTGCAGAGTCCGTTTTCGACGGCCTAGGAAGTTATTATATAATACTTCTCTTTCTTTCTCTGTTTGGGTTAATCTAAGAAATTTAAATATATATCTTGTTTATAGTTGGTCCGTTAGATATTATATAGCAACTATATTATCTATCTCCTATTAGCCTCCCCTTACCTTACCCTTTATCTTATCCTTACCCTCACCCTTACCCTTACCCTTACCTTACCTATTACCCCTCGCCCCCCTAAACAAATTATAAAATCCTAGTCATTATATTTATTCTACTAAATACTAGAATAGGATTAAATAATAATAGACTAAAATAAAATAAAAGTGGTAAAGAATAATAAGATAAGCGCGTAATAACTAGGAAAAGGTCCTATATATAAAAAACGTATAGTTCTAAATTTACTAGTTATATACCTTTTTATAGGTACTAGAGGGTTAGCATAGGATTCTTATATAGGTAAGGTGACTTACTTAGCGGTGCTTTTTAATCGGATGCTATACGCCATGTATAAGGGCTATATGATTTTTAAAATGCTCGAGTTCTTTAATCCACTCTAAGTAATAAGGATGCTTATAGTGAAACCCCTACCTAAACACTCCTTCTGTAACGTAATTATTAAGATACTTCTATAGTATATCCTTCTTTATAAATGGTCGGGTTTGCCTTAGTATTAAGAGTTAGTTATTGCCGATGCAGATAAGATAAATAAGATTAGTAAACGTTATAGGATATAACAGCTATATTATCTTAACACCCTCTTCCTTAATCGGGACTGTGTTTCGCGTCTTATTTAAGTTTTCTTAGAAAGGCGAGTCTAAGCTAATCTATTCTTTCTGCCGCTTTGCCTATTAATAGGTACTAGTATTGGCGTTACTTGCACCTCTTTTTACGCCTATTATACTTTAGTCTACTTTAGACCTAAGTTAAAATCTAATAGCCTTACTTAAAATCCCATTCTGCCAACTCTCTTATTAATTATAATACTTTACGAGATTGCGGATAAACTTTATACGGAGTTTTATAGCGTGTCCTTCTTCGAGCTTATTTAGCGGCTAAGACAGTAGTTTGGCAATAGTAGCACGTTCGCGAAATTTATACTATATAGCTAAACGGGTGGGAATTTCCGTCCTAACGCTACTACTAAGCTATCTTTTAATATCGTAATTGTTAATAGCGTTGTGAAAATTGAGAATAACCTAGTCCTCTTTTTGTTTGTATAGGACGTTTATAATACTATAAAGTTTACGTCTGGCTTCGTCGTAACGGTTATATAGTTTTATTCCCTTTACGGTATTAATAGAGTAATATCCCCGGCTTCTGATCTTTTATTTATATTGCTCTTGTTTCTTATAAAGCTATAGAATATTAGGGTGTTAATTAAGTTCTAGCTAGAATTTAAGCTTCTGCTCGTTAGTTAGACCTATAGGGGCCCGCTCGTCCCTTAAGATCCCTATTTGTACGGCATGTTAGATAAAGTTGTCTTATAATAGAGTCCTAAAGTAAATTAACTAGAAATCGCACTTAATTAAATTAGGTAAATAAAACCGTTGGTAAGTATCGCCGTAATAACCTATTATCTGATTTCGCTCTTCTAAAGTAAGGGTGCTTAAAAAACTTAGTTAATATATGCACTTATATTAAATTAGATACTTACTATTTAATTTCCTTTTAGACGCTTGTCGCAGCTAGTAAAGTTTAAGCGATTATTTAAATCTGGCTACTCGGCCTAACCACACGTAGTAATCGCGGCATTTTTGGTAAGGGAATGCTTTAGTGTCCGACACTCCCCTATAACTAGCCATTATCTTAATATCTTAAAAGATAGGTTATTTCTCTATCTCCTTCTTAAACTTCACTTTAAGACTCTCTTTTTTTGCTAGGATTTTAAGTCTAAAAATCTCTTCCGGTAAAGTGTAATGGCGTTAAAATACATTATTTATAATGGCAAGGCTTATAAGATAGGATAGGATATAAAAAGCTAGGATGCTTTTAAAACGGAAAATAAACCTCTTACTATAGGTCTATTAGCACCATTCGCGCCGTCTTTAATTAATGTCGCTATATACCATCTGCCTATACCTTTAGAATTCTTAATATACACAAGACTTACGAGGGCAATAGTTATAGTTTAATTAAAGTTTTTCGTATCGTGAACTTTTAGGATTGTAATATGTTTATATAAAAGCGCTTTATTGGAGCCTTTTGCGCTTAAACTTTTAATAAGAGCTTAGGGTCTTATTGCCGTAGCACTAAAGAGGAGGAGGATTGCTCCTATTTATACTCGAAAATGACTATAGTAAGGCTTCGCGTTTATTGTCTAATAGGCATTAATAATTATATATAAGTCCTGTATATATAGCATCCTTTTCTTTCTCTAACGTATCTAGCTTGTATATTAGCGTTAAGTAGGTTAGGATCTACTGTAACAAATTAGCTAGGATTTTTTTTAAAAAAATTGAAGATTACCTATATCTTATATATTAAGTTCTACGCCATTGTTTATACTATGGCCTGCCACATTTATAAATTTATATAGTATTCGTCTCTAGTATACCTGGATTATACTTTTCTTCTTAATTTAAGAATTCTTCACGCGCTATTTAAGGTATATTTTAAATATATTAGCCGCGTACTAATAAAGGGCCTTAGTTAGGTTAGATTTAACTTTTAGGCAGAACCTAAATATAAATCGTTAGTATTATAAGGTGAATTTTAGTTTAAATATAAACGAACTTTTCTTAATTCTGAAACTTACGCTTAATAAGAGAAGTAGACTAAGGCTTTCATTTTAACTTTGCCCTTCCTTAGTCCTTATAATACGCAATCCTCTACCGTAAATATTCCCCCTTAAAATTGGCGTTTTCCCTAGCTCTAAAGTTAGAGCTTAAATCTAAGTCCGAAGCTAGCTTAGAATAAGACAGCTTGCCTAGTTTAGAGTCTAAGCTAGAGGCTAAATCTATATTTTGCCATTTCTTACTTTAAGAGGGTATAGTGGTTAAACGCGTAGTGTCTTAGTGCTTTAATAGCTGCCAGTTACCTACACGTAGAAGCTAGCTTAAGAGCGACTGCTGTTAATAGGAACGCTAAAAAAGGCTCTATAGGAGATCGGCGTTCTTAAGAGCGGGATAGGGCAAAAAAATCCCATAGGTAGAAACCTAGAAATTAAGTATTAGAAGTAAACAATATAATAGTAAAGGAAAATGCATACGTAGCTACTGTAGGAAAAGGGTTAAAGGAGTGTAGTGCAGAAGGGAGGTTTCGTCGTGTGAGGGTAGTGCTTTTAGCGGAGGATAAGGATAAAGGTAGGCAGCGGACGTCTATAGCTTCTTAAATAACGTTAGCCGCTAAGGGATATTTGGGGAGCTTTAAGAGGTGCGTTGTAGGGTTACACGCGCGATTCTAGGTTTAGTAGGTGAGTAAGGGAGACCCTACCGTCTTTGGCATGCTTAGTATATTGCAAAAGCGGCGACAGATATAGGTCTAAATGAGGAGAAACTGCCTCCTAAAACGGGGGGGAGGAACCTCCAAATCTGGCTGCGTCTTCCCCAACAACAAGATTCTAGAAGTTATATTATATATTAGTGCTTATTGGTTATATAAGGTGATATTATATAGCTATAGTTTGTAGATAGTATAATAATTGTTATTCTGTATATCTTAATAAGGGAGGGTAAGGAGCTTAAGGCTCCTCGCCACGCTAGTGCCGCGGCGATATATAACGGCAAGTTGCTATATATAATGGTAATATACCTTATATAGTAACCATTTGCCTTTATTTCTAATACTAGTAACTCTTCTTTTATAGTTGCTATCTATATATATATACCGCTTAATTAGCGGAATAAATATTAATCCTCCTTACTTACTATTGCCATTATAATATAAGTCTCGCTATTCTAAAATTTGCCTTTTAATACGTGGTGCTTTCTTACTTATAAGTTGTGGGTAGGTATCTTGTTAGTAGGGCCGCTAAGGCGCTAGCGGTAAGCGAGCTAATAGCGATTTTCCATCCTAGGGATGGAAAATCCTAATTAGCTAGTTTAAGTTAGGATCTATAGGATGTTATACTACTCCCTTTTAACTTAACCTTTAACTTATATATATAGAGTATTTATATTAACAAACGTCTCTAGTGCCTTATTTAAGTTCGCCTTTATTATTATATCTACCGGGTTATCTTAGCTATTAATTTATTAAATTTTAAAGAGTTCTTAACGCTTATAGAATTGCTAAGTGCTATAATATTAATTATAAGGCGCTTCTCCTTTATAGTACTAAGCTTAATTAAACACTTATAGAGGGAATATAAGTTTATATATATAATTATAGAGATAACAGAAAGTTTAAGTCAATCTATAATTATCTTTAAGATAGTTCTAATTATAATTGCTATATTAACTCTACTAACTATTTTATATATCTCTAATGCTAGAACGCTTTAAGTAACGCGCTTACTCTTAATTAAGCTTTAATAGATAAAATTACTATAGATTATAAAGTTATTCTCTTTAGTAGATTTATTTATAATAATAATCTTATATCCTAGCTAGGAGCTAAAATCTTTATTATTTATAAACAATCTATTAATAAATACGAAGAGCTTAGTAGTGGGAAGATTAATAGGCACGTAGAGTAGTTCCTAATTAAAATGGTTTATTTACTAGAAAAGACATTTATATAGGGCAAGAATGTTATCCTTAGTTAGTTCCTAGTATTAGGCAGTAATAAAGAGATTAAATAAAGCCTTAGATTAATAGATAGAAGTAATATATACTCTATAAGCATATTACTCTATATATCCTTACTTTAGAGAATTAACGTTAATAATATTAATCTTTTTACCTTAACCTATCTAGTATAAAGCTATAGAATCCTTATTTAGGGAGAGAATATATTTATTAAAAAGTATTAGCATTATTAAATTAAGCTTTTCCTTTAGCTTTGCTATAAGATTTACCTTTACTAACTCGTCCTCTTTAAGAGCTAAGAATTAGTTATCTCCTAAAATAATTATATTATTAGTTTATATACTAACAATTCCGAATAGAGTTCCTATAGTTATAATAAGGAAGTAGGGATTAAATATAGAAGTAGTTATTAAAAGCTTCTCTTTATAGTGCTTGCTATAGGTAGCTTACTAATAGGTTCCCGCCTTTATGATTTTATATAATAGCTTAAGCATAACCATAATTATATCTTTAGGATATTAGTAGTAAATTTGCTTTAAAAGGTATGCTAATATTAAGTACTAAAGGTAGGTCTTTAATTAGGTATAGGCCTAAATAATATCTTATAAATAGACCGCTATTTTATTCTTTATTAAGGAGGGAGCTAGTATAACAATAACTTGCTAACTAGCTTATTAAATTATAGGAGATTATATAAGAATTACCTCTTTACCGTTATTATTATAACCTTAAATAATAAGCCTTAATTTCTTAAATGGGGTATTAGTAGCCTTACCTTTAATCTTATTAACCATTTTTAACTTAAAGATGCGAACTTTATTAAACTTAGTAGGGTTATACTTCTTAAATTTAAAGACTCCTCTTATAATAAGACTATTAATCTCTTACTTATTGGATACTTAAAAGGAGCTCTAAAAGTTATAATATAACCTTTTTTTAGAGCTGTTTTATAAGCTTAAAGTTAGCCTTCTCCTTAGCTATTATAAAGGCTATTAATAACTTAACTCTATTCTTAATAGCAGCAATAAATTGCTCTTTAAAATTAATAAGATATTAGTAATTTTATAATCCCTTTAGGTAACCTTTACTACGTTATAGTTATAGCGCATCTACTATAATTATATTAGGATTATAGTCGCCTTCTAAAGCATGTTAATTATAGTTCTTCTTTAGGGCATCTTTTAGGGCATCCTGTAAAGGCTTAGAATTATTATCTTTATAATAAGGCTTAATAACAGTTAAATGGAATTAAGTAGGTCTATAAGGTATCTAAATAGTATAAGTTTAATTATTAATTATAATAAGTTAGTATAGGCCTAACTATCCTCCCTTTTTACACTATACGCGTACTTTAGACTAGAGTAGTAGATTAAGCGTAGTTAAGGTATTTAGGCCATTTCTTATTCCTAGTGCGTTATTAACCTAGTATATAGCGTAGAGATATTATACCTTCTTTATTGCTTTATAAATAGCCTCAGCTTATTATATAATAGAGAAAGATAGTAGAGAATTATTAGTTATTTAAGGGTAGGCGCTAAAGACTAGCAATATAGGTATAAGTCTATCTAGGCTAGCGGAATTATTAATAGCTTTAATAGCTATTTATAAGGTAAGTTTTTTACTAGTATCCTTTAGTTCTAAAGAGATAATCTTATATACGCGGCGTAATAGTGTATAATATCGCTCTACTTTTTTAATACTATTATATACCTTAACGGGGACTTCTTTAACCTTAATTGCTATTACCTTTATCTATTATCGGAACTCTATAGATAAGAAGTTCTTTTCTATATTATAAATAATTTAATTAAGGGGTCCTAAATAGATATTAATCTAGTATAACTAAAGGGTATTCTATATATTTCTAGCTAATATATCTTTTAAGAAACGCGTGGCTTAGAAAGAGGTTAAGAAGTTAATAACTTAGAGCACTAGCTTGCTGCTAAGATATATAATGTTAATAATAATATAAAAGTTAAAGTTGTAGTTATTCTTAAGGGTAAACTTAAATTAGCTAGGGGACTTTTAGTTTATTTAGTAGTAATAGCAGTACTTTATAAGATATTTAATTGCCTTAATCTTAACTTTATAACCTACTTATTAAAGAACCCTAAGCAATTAATAAACTAATAGGTGGCTAAAATAACGGTATAGTTGGCGTAACTTTAACTTAGTTAAGTAGCTTTAAGTAACACTCTTTTCTAGTTAGTAAAGGAGTAACTAGGGGTAACCCTACTTACGTATAATAGGCACCTAATTATCTCCTTAAATAAGTATATTCTTAAGGTTATTAAGCTTAACACCTAATTTATTTATATTTCTAATATAAAATAGAAATAGGGTATTTATAGAAATAATATAAAAAGTAATATACCCTAAGGGGGTTTAAACCCTAATTGTGTTAAAAGAGGTTATAGTACCCTTGCTAAAACAAATCGTGTATTAGCCTGCCGTTAAATAGTTAATCTAAACAGAGCTATTAAGCTACTAAAGGGCTTAAACTTAAGGTTCTTTTACTATAAATACTCCTATAGCTCCAATGTCTAGTATAATACTATAGAAGACATTTACTAAGTATCTGTTATTAAAGGAGAATATAAAACTCTCCCTTAGCTTATTAAAGATATCTAACTTTGTAATAGAGTAGAGCGTAAATTAGTTATTAAGAATAGCAACGGTTTATATACCATTTACCTTACTATACTTAGTAAAGTATTAGTTAGGTAAGTAGTTCTTAATTTCTATATCTATAAGGAGCTGTTTAGTCTTATTAACCTTACCCTTAAGGTCTTTTACACCTTTATATTAAATTAGAAAGCTTTAGAAATAGGCTATAATAACCTTATAATTTTTAACATTTCTTATACTCTAACGGAACTTATTATATACCTCCTTTTACTTATTAAGGGAGTGTCTAGTTAACTAGTAATTTGGCTTCTTATAAATATAGCACTTTTTTAACGATTACTTTAAAATGAGCCTCTACGAGGACCTCTATAATTGCCTTATAGTTAATATTAATTATACCCTTTACCGTATTCCCTACTATGGCTACTATATATTTGGTTAGTCTAGTTATAATTATATTAGTTAAGAATACTTAGTTAGGTAGGGTTTTCGGTATAGAACTATTAAAATTTTTATATTTACATTATAGTGCCTATAATAGAGCGTAGCTTAATATATACTCCTTTAAACGTATTTATAGGTTTATATAGGGCTAAATAGCACTTAGAAACGCTACGGCAGGCTAAGATAACTTAATCCCTTAGACTGTTTTTATTTTAGTAAGTTTTAGTAAAACTATATTAGATTTTCTAAAGTTTATTAAAGAGTAGTTAAAGGCACTCTAAATAAGTCTTTATTAGGTTAAAAGCGATAACTCCTTAAAATGTAGTCTCCTGCCATTTAGATATATAAAGTTAACGATTCTTATTAGTCTTAAAGTGGGCTTTAGTAAGCTAAAGTATTACGTTAAAGCTATAGTTTCTACCCGTAATATAGTTATAATAAAATATTACTGCCTATTATTAGCGACTCAGTTAATCGAGATATAAGCACGGCAAAAGGGTCGCGCAAGCCTATATAATTGGATTGTCTATAAACGAGAATCTAAAGCTAGGGAAAGGAAAGGAGAAGAAGAGCAGCGCCGTTCGATATTTTATAAGATCTTCGCGTACGTAATCGCAATATACGGCAATCTGTAGCAACTTGCTGATGCGTAGTTCTGCTAAATTCTGCCAGTGCTATAACATTACCCCCCCCTCTAAAAAAGCCTACCCTTAGGCTTTACCACTAAAAGTCTTAGTAAAAGAATCTAACCAATTATATAACTTTAACCACCAGTTAAAGTTCCTAAATATCTTAAGACCTTATATAACTAAGAAATTTCTAAGGCATTTTTGTCCTTATATTCTTCTAGTAGCTTATTATCTTTATTATACTAACATTCTATCTACTTATCTAGGTACTTTAGCGGTCTAGGTTTATTAGGGTAACGGCTATAAAACTCTTAAAGCTTATAGGGGCTACCTATAAAGTTCCATATAGGGTACTAAGTAGGGTTTAGGTTATATCCTTTCTAACTAATATAATACTTTAGGGCTTAATAAAATCGGCCTCTATACCTCCATGCGGTGGAGCCCGGGAACCTGGCAGCTACTATTGATATTCCATTTAGATCGTGTTAATAGACTATTAGAGCAAACGCAGAGACGTATATACGGCTGCGCAGCGCCTATGCAGCAACGTGGTGGTGGTAGTGTGAAAATTTTTCACTAGGGGGTGAGCCCCAGCAAAAGTTTAAATATAGCTACTACGTTTATTATACACGTTCGGTTATTCAAATTAACAAGCAATTATCCCTCTGGCGTACCCCCTCCCTCCTATAAATACTACATACACCGTATAGCAACCACATACATACGCAAACAATCCGCGCCCTGAGCGTAGCAGAAGCCCCCCATTTTAACATTACCTAGTAATTTAGGTATCTAGTTATAGGGACTAGTTACCCCTATTAAATACTAAAGCGTCCTCCTACACTTTATAAATAGGTATAAGGGCCTAGGGTTGGGACCCAGGGCAAAAGCGATACTAAGTCATATACACCCCGTTATAGAAACCTTTTAATAAAGGAATAGATAAGAGACCTTAATATGCAGGCCCGGGCGGAGCGCAAGCGTTATTATTATTAGGAGATATTTACAGGAGACTTAGAAAAGGAGCTAGGGATAGGCATATAACTTTATACAGGCAATACACAGACGTGGCAAAAATGGTTTAAATGGCAGATAAGGGCAAGACAGGCATTTTAGACACTCCCGCGCAAGGGGAGTCTTAAAGCAGCAACCTGATGGTGTTTTTCTTCTCCCGTTGATGTAGTACGGATGCTATCTAGAAGTATTACCTCTCACGTTTCCCTTGGAGGTTTTTTGTTCACCTAAAAATAGGTTTTCTTAGTGTAATATGAGCTTTTCCCATAGGAATTAGTCTGCGTGGACCTATTAGGGGGACCAGGTCGGACGGTAAATTAAATCTACTACTAATATAATACTTTAATGTTCCCTTTATAAGTTTATAGGCTAGTATTTCTTTAATTTCCTATTTATTATCGTTGTTAACTTAAATCAGTAGGGGAGGTTTATTCTTTTATCTAGGCAGTAGGTTATTTACAGCTTTTTATAGCTTATCCAGTAAAAAGATAGGGTGAACTTTAATTAAGTCTAGGAGCTTAACCTTATACAAGTTGCCTACTTTATTAAGAATCTTATACNGTCCTNCNATCTTATAGTCTAGCTTACNGCTAGGCCGTTNTATNTTNTANTTCTTTATTATAACCTAGACTATATCGCCTATAGTAAAGTTAGGCTCGCGCCTATACTTATTTGCCTACTATTTTATTAATTTCTAGGCCTTTTCTAGGTTTATACAGGCTACTTTCTAGGCTTCTTTTAAGTGCTTAGCGTACTGCTAGGCTTCCTTATAAGATAGTTTTTCGCGTACGGTTTAGGGCCCTTTTAGTCTTTCCTAGTCAAAGCTTATATAGGGTAGGTAACCCATTTCTAGTTAAATAGGGGCAAATCCGGTAGAGTCGTGGGGTAGGGTGGCTTAGGCGTAGTCTATTAAGGGCAGTAGTTCGGCCTAGTTATCCTAAAAGTAGTTAATAAAAAGCCAAAGTCTCTAGTCTAAGTATTAATTTATAATCTTTGTTTAACCGTCTATCTGGGGGTAATATACCGTAAAAAGCTTTAGCTTAATGCCTAGGATCTAGGTAAACTTATTCTAAAAAGCTAATATAAACTATAGCCCGTGGTTGGATATAATAATATCTAGTAGTCCGTAAATTCAGTAGACGTAGTAAATATACAGTTAGGCCGCCTCTTTAATATTAATATTCTTATAACAGGGAATTAAAAACGGGCGTTTACTAAAGCAGTTAACCAGGATTATAACTATATTATATCCGTTACGGTCTAGAGGTAGCTTATAAAAGTCTATAGAGATATATTACTAGGGGCGGTCGGGTATTAAAAGGGGTTTTAATAGTCCTAGGGTCTTATCTCGTAGAATTATAGACCTATAGCAGTTATTATAGTTCCGTATATAGCGGTCAATATTTATAATTATTCCGGGCCAGTAGTAGCGGTCGCTAATAATCCTATAGGTCTTATTTTTTCTAGGGTAGGCCGTAGAGACCTAGGTATATACTTCGGCAATAAGCCAAGTCTATAAGTTCTGTTCCTCTGCTACTACTAGCTATTCGCGGTACTTAAGCAGTCTACTTTTAAGGGACCATAGGCTAGAAACGTTCCTTGCCTTTTTATGGTACTCCTATAGAGAAGGGGCCGTATAGTTTACCTATAGCAGTTTATTAATAAGGTTTAGTTCTATAGAGTTAATAGGGTATATCTTAGCATCTAAAAAGTCTATATTTAGTTCTACCCGTATTTAGGAGTTAAGGTGCTCTAGTTATAGTAGCGCTTAGGTCCGTAATAAGATCTTTACAGCTATCTAGTCATTTATATCCTATTTGCGCCTTATAAAAGCGTCCGCACGGTTAGTGGCGCCAGGCCTATATATAATTAGGAAGTTAAACTAAGATAGGGTATCCGCCTAGCGCGCCTATCGGGCCATAAGGGCCTTTATTATTATAAAATATTCTAAGGCTTTATAATCGGAAACTACCTAGATAAACTTAGGGGTACCTTCTAGTTAGGCTCGCCAGTACTAAAAGCTAAAGATAATAGCCAGTATTTCTTTATCATAAATCAGGTAGTTCAGCTTAGCATCTACTATTATCTTCAAATAGTAAGCAACAGGGTGCTATTCTTCGTCTATTTACTTTTAGGAGTAAACACTAGCTATAATACTATCTAAGGCATCAGTTTTTAGCATTAAGGGCCATTCTAGGTTAAAGTGGGCGAGTAAAAAAGCAGAGACTAGTCGTTTCTTAAGCTTATTAAAGGCCTACCTATATATAGTATTAAAGTAAAAGGGCTGGTCCTTATAGGTAAGTAGACTTAATAGCCGGGTAATCCTGCTATAGTTCTTAATAAAGCGTTAGTAGAAGTTACAGAACTCTAAAAATAACTACACCCCCTTTACAGTCCTTAGGGGTACCTATTAGTTAATTATAGCCGTCTTTTCTAGGTCTACCTTAATCCCGTTTATACTAATAATAAACCCTAGGTATTTTATATACTTAACACTAAATTCTAACTTCTTAATATTGGCTTAGAGGCTAGCTTCCTAAAGCCATTATAGGACTTTACAGACATACTCTTTATATTTTAGTTTATTTTTAAAGTAGATTATAATATTATCTAGGTATGCTGTACAGAAGTCGTCAAGGTAGTCAAATAGTATATTATTTATATATCGTTAGTATATAGCCAGTCCATTAGTCAGTCTAAAAGGCAGTACTTTATATTTATACATTCCGTAATAGGTTTAAAACGTAATAAGGTTTTCTAATTTAGGGTCTATTTTAATTCGGTAAAAAGCCTAGCGGATATTAAGCTTCGTAAAGATTTTAGCTCTACTTATTTAGGCTAAAGTCTCATTAAATAAAGGTAGTAGGTAGCGGTCTTTAAGGGTTAAATTATTAAGCTTATAGTAGTCGATATAGAAACAAAGTCCTCTATTTAGCTTTTTAGTAAAAAGAATAGGTAAGTTAAAAGGGGCTTAACTAGGCTTAATAAAGCCCTTATCCAGGTTATTAATAAGATACTACTTTATAGCCTATAATTCGGCAGTAGATTACTATTAGAGGGGGCTATAGCTAAGGGTAACCACCTTATCCGGCTTAATTTTAATCTTATAGTTATATAGTCGGTAAGGCGGGAGTATATCAGACACTACTTTAGAGAAGATGTCTTTAAATTTCTAGTATTAACAGGGCAGTTTCTATTCTACTAGCTCCTTATCTATAAGCTCGCCTTTCTCTTAGGCTAAAGCTTCTTTCTCTTTAATTATTTAATTAATTTCGTATAAGCTAGTTATAAAGGCAATAGTATTAAGCTAAACTAGGTTTTAGTAAAATCCTATAGCGCCAATATAGCAGATATTAACTAGTAGGAGGTCTATAGGTTTCTTTACAGATATTTATCAGGCTATATTTTACGGTATAGGGTTTATAATCTTCCTTAGCTTACATTCTATTTTCCACAAGTTATCCTTCCGGTCTATTAGTTTAGTATATTATCCAATATCCCTAGCCTTTCTTTATAGCTACGTAGGGCCTAAGTTCTCTATTAGGGGCTTAGCTAGGCCACTACTAACTTCCTAAGTTTTTAGTGCGGGTAGTATAACATAGGCAGTTTAGGGGCGGCGTAGTATACAGATCCGTTACGGATTAAGCTGTATATCCTTCTTAAAAGCCTAGTCCCTACGCGTCGCATTAGCCTAGTAAACGGTGTTTATCTACGGCCATATAAGGTTTTCTATTATAATACTAATCTCTTTTATAAAGGAAGGCGTTAGGGGCATAGTTTTAGGCTAGATAAGCTGCCTATTTTATACATTAAGCTATAAGCCTAAATAGGCTAGCCATTTTCTCCTTAAGATTATATTATAGCTTCTAAGGTCCGTAATAAGGAAGGGGACATTATACCACCTTTATCCGTTAACGCGGAGGTAGATCCGCAAGATAGTTATAATAGGTAGTCTTATCTATCCATTATAACCGTAAATAGGGACTAGTTTAGGCAGTTCTTTAAGGGGTATATTTAAAAAGTTAGCCAGTTTTACAGCGCACTTTGTATTAATTAAGGTAAAAGCATTTACTCTTAAGTTAGCTAAAGTAGAGGTTAAAACTTAATATTTATTACAAAATAAAGTATAAGGGATAGTGCAGCTTTTTTTACTAACTAGCTGACCCAGATTAATATATAACATATTAATCCCTTTTAACCCTAAAGAGGAGTCTTCCTCTAAGGTTCCTCTTTTTCCGGCTCTATACTATCCTCTTAAATTAATAGAACCTTATTTATCTTTACCTTTATTAGGCAGTTCCTTATAGGGTAGCTTATTTAACCGCACGAGAAGCAAGCTCCTTAATCGCTAAAGGCCTATATATAGGGGTCACTATATATAGGCTGGGTGTACACTAGGCCCGCAGTAGAGGTAGCTATACGGCTAGCTACTAGGTTAACTATAGGAGTTACCAATTATACTAGGGCACTATAAGCCGTACTTGTAGTACTTACGGCCTAATTTATAAGGTTTCTAGTTTTTAGCTAATTAGCGTATACCTTAATTTAACGGAGGCCTTAGTTAATAGCTAGGCAATAGTCTATAAGTTCCTTTAACGTCTATACTATAGTATAAGCTAATAATACGGCCCGCTATAGGTCTAGGGTAAGCTTATTAAAAAGGTCTAGTAGTAGATCTTCCTAGGGGATCTAGGCCTGTCCGGCTAGGTATAGAAAGCGGGTTTAAAAGGCTAAAAAGGTCTCCATTGTTTTTATATTTAGGCTTTTATAGCTAAGGCAGGCGTTTTATACTTTAAAAGGGTCTTTATAAGTAGAAGACAAGTATTTAATTATTTCTTCTTTAGAGATAAAGGGGTCTACTAAGTCTTCAGTATATCGCAGGTATAAATACGTCTAGGCGTCTCCACTAGTACGGCCAAAAATATAGGCCATTTTGGCTCGGGCGTTAGGGAAGTAGTCTGCATTAACTTTAAGCTTATCCTATAATTAAAGCTTCCAATTATTAAATATAGGGTTGGTTCCATCTATAAGTAGCGGGGGATCCGCAACCTTTACCAACCGCCTTAGTGCTATATAGGCCTTAGTAGGTCCACTAAGGCGCTAGGATAGGGCCTAAAGGACTATAGCAAGTCTTTAGTTATCTAATAATAACTTATTATTAGATATAGGGGTATCTCTNGCTTNNAGCAGCTCTNGCAGTNNTTTAATTTNNGTATTAGTAGCCGNAAGCTCCGCCTAGGGGGTTAAAACGTTAATTATTTCTTTATCTAAAGTATTTAAGGGTCCTATAGCTGCTTTACCTGCTACTATAGTTCGTAGCATAGTAGTAGGGGTATTAGGTAATTCTGGGTAATTTCTTTAGGGGTTCTAGTCTATATATATCTTGTAGGTCCTTTCCTTAGGGTTCTATTCTTTTCTTTTAGGTCCTATCCTTATAGTCCTAGTAATATCCTTAGGGTCCTATTCTATATTCTTATAGATATATTTAAGTTCCTTCTTAGGAAAAAAGAGTAGAGAGAGCTTTAGATAATATTAGCGACTTAGTTAATCGAGACATAAGTACGGCAAAAGGGTCGCGCAAGCCTATACAATTAGATTGTCTATAAACGAGAATCTAAAGCTAGGGAAAGGAAAGGAGAAGAAGAGTAGCGCCGTTTAATGTTTTATAAGATCTTCGCGCATATAATCACAATATGCGGCAATCTATGGCAACCCGCCGGTGCGTAGTTCTGCTAAGTTCTGCCAGTGCCGTAACACCTATCCCTTTAATATAATAGAAAAAGCGTAGTAGTACTAGTAGTATTAAATTCTAATCTTGTTACAATAGTTATAGAAGACCTATAGTTTTGCTCTAAGCATATTATATAATTCTCCTCTAAATTTCTTCTCTTTATCTAAATATACCTTTATTAAATTCGTGACTTCTTATAATAGGGGCTTACTAGTTAGCTAGAGTAGAGGAGCTAGAGGCAGTAAAGGTAGAGGAAGAGTACCTTTAGGTAGGAGAGTACCTCTAGGTAAAAGAGTACCTCTAGGTAGGAGAGTAGCGTTTTAGGGGTTACGTTTTAAATTAAAGTTACCTTTTAAAGAATATGGGTTAGTTCTAGGTTTCCGTAGTTAACGTATAATCTTAGCTTTTGTCTATACTAGTTCTTCTATACTAATAATAACGGCCTAAATATTACTAGTAATTGGGTTACCGTTTTTAGTAATATATACCCCATTCCTATAAAAGAAGTCTTAAAAATCCTAAACAATATTAATATTGCTAAGTGCCTAGGTGTTAGCAGTCCATCCTATAAAATCCTCCCTAAAATATTCCTACAGCTATAAATCAGCGTAATATTTACTTTAGTAGAATATAATATAGTATAGAAGAAAGCTATTAACTTGTTTTATAGTATAAGTTATTATATTAAAGGTAAATTCGTCCTAATTTTTATTAATAAGTTTCGCGTATAAAGCTACCCCTAGTAGTAAGAAGTCTTCCCAGTTATTTAAAGTAGGCGTAGCTATATTTTTAGAGGGAGGGAAGTATTATTGGCGTAGGGGTTGTCGTTTAGTACGCGTTTATAATGTATATTTGTCGTTTAGTACACGTTTATAACGTATATTTATAATTATAGGGCTTAGGACTAGTTCTAGCCTTAAATCGCAAAGACTTATAAAGCGTATTGTTTTACGTAATAGACGCAAGAATCTATAATTTTAGAAAGGCTTAGGACCAGTTCTAGCCTTTAGATCCTTAAATTTGTGGAAGAGTTCTATTTAAGGTTTAGGACTAGTTCTAACCTTAAAAGATAGCTTCCTTTAGCACAAGTAGTACTAGTATAGTGGCTTATCTCTTCTTGGTGGAATACCTAGCTATTTTATAATATAATAGTAAAGTTAACTACTAATTAGTATTAGTTATACAAGGTAATATTACATAGCTATGGTTCGTAGATAGTATAATAATTGTTATTCTGTATATCTTAATAAGGAAAGGCGAGGAGCTTAAGGCTCCTCGCCACGCTAGTGCCGCGGCGACACGTGACGGCAAGTTGCCGCACGTAACGGCAACTTGCCACACGTGATGGCAATATACCTCATATAGTGACCACTTACCTTTATTCCCAACAGTGCTAAAAGAGCCTAAATACTTATACCCTTCTACTTCTTATCCTAAAGCGTAACTTAGCCTTAAAATAATTTATTTTCTAAGTTAACTAAAGGTAAAAGACTTTATAGTAATTAAGTATAATTTATAGAATAAGTATAATTTAAGGACTAAAAGGAACTACAGTAGACCTTTTTAAAAGGGTAAGTTTAGCAATTCCTTTAAATATATCCCTTTTTACCATATCTAAAGCATTTTCTATTTACAGCTTAAGTTCTTTATTTATTAGTTCCTAAGGGTATATAAAATTAGGTAGCATTAAGGTCTATAGGGTTATATATAGGGCTTTTAGATCCTAAAGACGGATTATACTTTAGGGTATATACCGGTTTTATAGAGTTTTAAATATAAGATATAGTTAGCTTTAGAGAATAAGTTTATTTATTATATTAAAGGTCCTTATTAATTTATTAACATATTATAGTAAATTTGGATAGGTTTTTTTTAGTAATTCTCTACCTACTAACTAGGCTCTAATCTTGCCTAAAATAGCTTATTAAAGGGTAGTAACTCTAGCGGCTTTATTCTAATCTAGCTCGCTAACAAGGCCTAAAGATTCTAAAAAAGAGCTAGTAAAGCCTTAGTTCTATTATTATAGGGTTTTAAGTTTAGTAACAGCTATATATTTACGGCTAGCGTTATTATATTTTTATTCTAGTAAAGAGATAAAGATTTTAAAATTAATTAAGATGTTATTATAGAAGAATAGGTCTATAGTTTATATAGTATTTTTATTTAAATAAGATATTCTATAGCTAATCTTACTAGCTTTAGTAGGATATTAATTATAGTTTATTAAATGTTTAAGACAGAGCTTAGTTATAAAGGAATATAGGTTATTTTAATTTTTATTAAATATTAGAGAGTTAGGGAGCTTTTTAAATTTTATAGTAGGTATTAGGTTTATTATAGGTATAAGTTAAGCTATTATTACTAGTTTAGGGTTTATATATAGTTATTTTAATTTTATTTATAGGTGTTGCTATTAGGGTCTCTATTATAAATGCTTTAAGGTTATAGAGTTCTTTATAGATTGCTCCTATTAATTACTAGTACTAAGCTTTTAATATTGCTCGCTATTAGGCCGAGGTATCTATAAAGGACTATTATATTATAGTTAACTGTTTCCTAACTAGGGCTATAATGCTTATAGTTAATATAGGGGGTTTAAGTTTTTTTACTATTTTAATAGTAGTTATTTTAATATAATATAATATAAGGGCGCTAAAAGACTTTAGGGAAGATTTAAAGGAATAATATAAATTCTATCTAAATCTAAGAGTATATAGCTCTTACTAGGAATAAGACATTATGTAAAGAAGAGAAAGGAATAATAAGAGAGTTATATAATTAAATAGTTAGGGGCTTAGTAGTTAATGCATGCGTATATACGCACGCGGTCTTTAATAGACTTTAGTAGAATTTAATTAATCTAGTAGAATTTAGTAGAAGTCGATTAAGCTGGCAGAATTTAGCAGAATTTAGTTAAAGCGTTAGAATTTATCTGTTGAGTATTTTACTAAGACATTCCTACTATAACTAGGCTAGTCCCGTTGCACTTAATATATAACTACACTATAGTAACTAAGACGCTTTAATATATAACTATACTATAGCGACCAAGACACCTTAATATAGGACTATACTAGTTATTACGGGAGTTACCCACGTATGTTCGTTCCGTAACACCTACGCACATTATACTACTACCCCTATATCTTCGACTACGTTTCCTAACCTATTTCTATTCTATATTAAACGTCTTAAACTATTACGCGTTAATATACTTAGCACGATTAATAGCTAGTAATTAAGCTTATTTATAAACTGCTTTATTAACTCCGTAATACTAATAACCGAGATATCTTAATATAGGACTATACTATAGTAACCAAGACGCCTTAATATAGGACTATAGTGACCATAGTGCAGTCCTATATTAAGACGTCTTAGTTACTAAAGTACAGTCCTATATTAAGGCGTCTCAGTCACTATAGTGCAAGTATTTTAAATTTAAAGCAATATTACGCGACCGCCCAGAAGTACCGATCAAACTTAAATTATGTACCTTTTCNCCTAAAATCGCGTGCGAGGGTACTCGGGGGCGGTCGCTGCGCGACCTCGTGCGGGGTTCGTGCGCGTTATCAGCAGGGGTGGCCCTAACCTCGTATTAACCCCCCCCCCCGGGATGTGATAGATATGCGAGAGAAATGTCTTGGCACCGTATCAAAGTTAAGAACACAGCGTCATGACGGCAATCTATATTTTGCAACCCCGCATTGTTCCATTGCCTAACGGTACACTCTGTTCCTGCACTGTATCCTTAAGCAAAATTCCTCGATGGCCGACAGTAACTTCTGTGATGTATGCAGCGGTGTAGACTTCGAAAGACTTGTCTGGCCAGACAAGTCTGGAGCTAGTGAGCCCCTTATATTCAAACTAGGCAATGTAAAAGAGATTGCCCAAAGGAGCCAGCTATGTGCTTTGTGTCTCATAATAACACAAGCCGTTAAGGCACGCGGGCTTGAGATGAATGGTCAGATTTCAATACTCAGCTCGCCCTTTGCGGTTACCCTCTCTCACACACCCAATCCGCCACATCCAGAGTTACGTGTTGACCACGTGGTTGTACAATTTACGCCAAGCTCTTTCATAGGCTTACATGGACCACATTTGCCATCTGAAGACTCTGCTGAGGGATCGACGGAGCCTCAGGTGATTTTGACATTACAGGCTTGCTCTAAGCCTATTCCAACGGCAGAAACGGCTTGCTCTGAATCTTGGAAAAATCTTGAGTGGGCTAAACTGCGGAAATTCAGTGGTCGGCTGGCGTCCCCGCAATTCGCAGACATTCGCTTATTTCGAAGATGGTTTAATCTTTGCGAATGTCTTCATGGTGAAGAATGTCAACAGCCATTATGGCTAGGCTCCGAATACCAAGCAGAGGCGCTGCTGATGATGGATGTGGAAGACTCATGCATAGTCAAAGCACCACCGCAGTGTCGCTATATCGCACTTTCATATGTTTGGGGCACTGCAAACATTATAACGACTACGAAAGTCACAATTAACTCCTTTACACAGAAAGGAGCGCTCCAAAATTTGAGTTTACCGGCCACGATTAGGGACTCCATGGCTCTTGTAAAGGGAATAGGGGAGCGCTACCTTTGGGTAGACGCCCTTTGCGTTGTCCAGGATGATTTCGCCTTTCAGCAATCCCAGATATCTGCAATAGCTTCAATTTACTCCAAAGCTCTATTTACGATTGTAGCTGCAGCAGGTTATGACTCAAACGCAGGCCTCCCCGGGGTTCGTACTGGAACTCGGTCGGTTATTCAGCAAGTGGTGGCATTGGAAAATGTGACTCTGATACCAGTCATCAATGTTCTCGGCTATGGTGGAATCAAAGACTCGAAATGGAAGTCTAGAGCTTGGACTCTACAAGAAAAACTCTTTTCTCACAGGAGGCTGATCTTCACAACAGATCAGGTATATTGGCAGTGCCGGAAAGCTTATTGGCTAGAAGAAATGGTTCTTGAAACTGTCGAGCGCCCGTTATTCATTGGACCATATCTATCCCAACATGAGCTTGAAATCGAGATACCCACAAGTATGGCTAGCCGTTCCGATTATCGTCAGGCCTATGAAGCGTTGGTTTCGCAATACACTTCACGCCAAATGACTTACGCTTCAGACATGCTCAATGCATTTACTGGGATTTCGAGCGCACTCGCTCATCTCAACGACGACATAATGCTGTGGGGTTTACCCGAATCACAATTCAGTAGATTGTTGACATGGGGACTTGACGGCCACACCAGGCATGGATCTACTCATCGAACTCTCTGCCAGGACGGATCAGAACATAATATCCCTTTCCCTAGTTGGAGTTGGAGTGCTTGGAATTGCTTTGCGCATCCCCCATTTAGAGTCTTCATAAATCGAGGCCCTTCAGAAACCGAACCACTAATAATCTTCTACCGGTCTAGCATCGAAGGGAAAATAGTGAAGATTAATGAGTTTTGGAATAAGTCCTACGGCACAGGCCCGCCAGATGCCGAGGCCCTGGACTCCCATGACAATAACGGATTGATTAGTCAGTGGATAGGAAAACCTAGATACGATGAGCGAGCTGTTCGTCTAGCTCCAGGTATTGAATTTATTGATTCTGGCTTGTTGCACTTCTGGACCAGCACAGCTACAGTCTACGTCTTGCGCCGGAAAGCTATCCAATGGTCATTCATACTGGACCCTTTCCGCTACGAAGTTTTAGACACCAATGGTGAGGTGCTCACCAATCTCGTTCATATGGGATCCACTTCAGATTGGCCACGACATAGTCCTGCGCTTTGTGGGGGTCGACCGGGCAAAATTGAGGCTCTAATTAGTGAAGAAGCAGACGTGCTTGCTTTTGATCTTGCGATTGTCAATAGATCTGCATCGCCGCCGTTTCTTCAAGCTCTGATTATATATTGGAATAGGAACATAGCGTCTCGAATTGGACATGCTACGGTGTCCGAGGCTAAATGGGTTAAATTAGAGAATAGAGTGTGGCAGACAGTAACATTAGGATAGTACGGAAGAGGTACATATTGCGGATAAGGCTGCACGGCTTGATGACAAGACTTAGGGTTATCTAGAAAGGTTTTTGTGTCATGCCTTAATTTCTACAGCGATGCCTTGAACTGAGTTATTGTTTCAGAGTTTTTACTGTACACAATATTTCGGAACACATCTGCCTCATGCCGGGACAAGTTGTTCTTGTTCCAGAATGAGCCGTGTATCGCTTTGATCGGCTTGATTCTGGATTGTTTGCCTTATTCTGGAAAAGATCTTATATAAAAGACACTGGAATAAAGTATAAGAAGGCTCTATCATAACCAAGATCTCTACATGTTAAAATTCAGACATGATTTTACAATTAATCGTGGCCGGATTTCCATTGAAAGGTTAATATTCGTACTAATTTAATAGCACGAGTGAGTCAGATCCAGGGGCACGAAATACGTATAGTATCGTATGCTCTTTTGGATGATGGTAACTGTCGATTGTATATAGCAGACTACATGGTCTATATACTGATGCACCTCCCCCCTAATTAGTTAGTGCTTCATAAGTGCACCAGACGCGTAAGCGAGTGGTTGGTGCACTGAACGCGTAAACGCGTACCTGGTGTACCGAACGCGTAAGCACGCGGTTGGTACAACAGGTGCTATAATTATACACTAGCGGTACTTAAAAAATGAAACCACCTGTATACAGCCTCCGTAATTGCTTTAATAAAACTATAAAACACAAAGGAAAATACATAGGAAGTCTCCCCTAAGGTGCCTTCTGGGTTACCTTCCAAATGGTACTCTAAGCTGGCCGTAAGTCCTGCGTACGGTCCGTAAAATGAACTATATGGCCTTTTAACGGGCCGTAAATGCACCGTACGGCCTTCCAATAGGCCGTAACTAAACCGTAAATGCTCCGTTAGTCTCGCTCTACCCATTCTATAACCTTTAGGTTGAGCTTATTCGTATTAATTAGGGTTTTAAGAGCTTAACACAGCTTTGCCTTAGTCATGGCGTCCACTAGGTTGTCTCCGCTGCTAATCCATTTAACCTCTGTAATCTCACGTTGTTTATAGGCCTAACGTAAGCATATTAGGTTGACTATAAGCCTCTTCTCTTATATTATACCTAGTTTAACTAGGCAGTTATAAAGGGACTTTAAATCGGTGTATAAAACTAGGGGTAACTATTCCAGTTATAGAATCTTCTGGACCGTTAATTTAATTGCAGCTACTATATTAAATCTATAAGCTAGTGCATATAGTTTAGAAGCTAGTACACTACGGGTTACTCGTTTACACTTAATTAAAGACTAGTATAGTATATTTGCGTCCTAATTATGGTCCGTAAGTACAATTATAAAGCCAATTTATAATAATAGGTCTTTATTATTAGTAAAAGATGCGTCCATAAATACCAGTAGGCTAAGGGAATTTAGGTCTAGTGGTATAAAAGTAAGTCCCCTTACTACATTGTTAATTTGCCACTAGATGCGCTTATTAAGCTACTTAATATTTTCTTCTTATAGGTCTACTGCCTGGGCCATAAAGGATAAATCGTAGATAGATTTAGGTTGACAGACTATAGCAATATAGGCGCCTCTTACACGCTATACAGCGTATTAGTCCTTTATATTTACGGTCTTATAGGTCTTTCTATAGGAACTAGTAAGGTCTATAGGTTTTGCTATAATGGGCTTTAGGTTTTAGGCTTAGCGTTCCTAAGTTAGCTTAATTAGGTTGCCCTTTTATGTAATTAAGCCTCTATTAAACTTAATTAGAGTCTACTTAGTTAACTACTCTCGCGGCTTTGCTAAGAACTTTACCTTTTATAGTTTAGTTTCTTTAGCGTCCACAAAGGTTTAGTCTACTAAGAAGAGGGTATTATTGGTTTAGAGTCTAATAATGCTAAGGCCGTTTAATAGGGTGTATAAAAGGCAGGGGTTGTAGGTCGACTGTTCCATTTTGAGTTTACTAACGTAATACTAGTAGTACGTTTTAAACCAATAGTTTCTGGCTTCTAGTACTCCGTAAAGAGGTTTTATAACCCGTAAAATTGTTCCTAGTTATAGGTTAAGCTTATAGGGTGGTCGTATAAAGATATCCCTACTTAGGTAGGTATTAGACTATACGTAGGCTTATAAGATATCCCATAAGTAAAGGGCTACGGGTTTAATTTACTGTAATCTAGGCGTAAGTATAAGTATAATCTGTTAACTGACCTGTTAAATTATAAGTAATTACGTAAGGACTAAGTCCTTTCCCTGGTCGTTATAAGCTTATATAATAAGCCTTAACTTTTTAAAGGCTTTGTTAGTACTAGGGTGCTTAATTTTGTTAATAAAGCGTAAGTTAAATATACGGACGCCTTACGGAACGTCTCTCTCCGTTATAACCGCAAAGGTGTCCTTTTTAAGTAGTCCGTTAATCTCTTTGCGTCGTAAGTCTATAAAAGGGGTTTCCTATACTAGAACTAATATATCTATAGGCGGAGATTGCCTTGCGGATATACCTATAGAGGTTAGGTAATTCTCCGTTACGGGGTTCTTACGGGGGCGTCCTCGGCCACGCTTTATAGCAGGTTTAGTAAGTTTAATAAATTTCTAGGGGACCTTTAGAGTAGGTAGGGGTGCTTCTAGTTTATTTAATTTGGTAGGTGTTTCTAGTTTACCTAATTCGGCGAGTGCTTCTAGTTCGTCTGGCTTAACGTCATAGGTGTTTTCGGACCAAAAGTAGGGTTTTATAAATATGCTCCTAAAGCTAGTTAGGCCGCTAGGGAGTTATACACAGCATATCTCGTCTTCTACAGCTAGTAGACAATAAGGTCCGGTCTAGTTGCCGCTCTTACGCCATACAAGGACTTTAGAATTGAGCGGGAGGTTATAAACTAAGGTTGTGTTAGGTCTATTGCGGTAATATAGGGCGCTATTAACAGCTTATTTGGCCCGTAATTTAACTATTTCGGCCATTACCTTCCGTATTATAGCTGCTCGTTCCGTAATAGACGGGGTAGGAGGGCCTAAGTTGCTTATCCTTAGGTAGGCTCCGTAGACTAAGAGGGTAGGTACTAGTCCGTTAGGGCTAGTGGTATTATTAATGGCTTTTACGGCTATCTATAGAGCTAGTTCCTTTTAGATGTCCTTATATTTATCTATAATAATCTAGTAAGCTCTCCGTAAGGCTAGGTAAGCTCGCTTAATAAGCCTAATAGACTAATACGCCTTAACTGAGACAGCTCTTATTAATATAGCTATGGCTATAGTATACTACTGGAATTCCTTACTAATAAAGTTCCTACCGGCGTTGTGGGTAATATACTTAGGGGGTCCAACATATGTATTAATCTAGCAGGTCCGTAAAATATCCCAAGTATATTTTACGGATATATTTTACAACTAACGGGTAGCTTAATAGCGGGTTGCCTCGTTAATTATATATAATACTAGGCTGCCGTTAATGTACATAATGTCTACGTATACTAAGTGGTTAAAATTAAGGTCTTTATAGAAAGTAAACTTAAATCGGCCTAGGGAACGTCCGTATTTCTAGCAGAAGGAGCAGTATTTAGTTAGGTAGTTAACTGCCTTCCTATTAACGTCGTCGTATCTAGAGCGTTTAAGGACTCTATATAGCTTTTTGGCTAACAGGTAGCCGAAGCGGCGGTATAGGCGGTAGATCTTAGTACTAGTAAGGTAGCACGGGTTATAGTCAAAAAATTCCTAAATGTAGGTCTGTAAAGTCTCTCCCTATATAAGGAACGGGTGTCTAAATTGTCGTGTAATTAGTAGGGTAATATTCTTACTTCTTAGGGCAGTTATGGGGCCAATTAGGGTATCCGTAACATTATTATAGTAAACCTATAGTTTATTTATATCCGTAAGGCAGAGTAGGAAAGGGGTATCCGCTTTTACTATATAGAAGTTAACTAGGCTAATTAGAGTCTTGACTTTAACTAATCTAATTAATGCAGTTAAGCCAATGCCAAATTAGACGTTTACGGCCCCAGTTTACATAGTATCAATATCCGTATTGTTATTTGTGGTGGTCTTATATATAAGATATTGTCCGTAACCTATAGTAGACTTCTTAGAGGCACCTATATTAATTATAACGCCGTAGAATTCTTTAGGGGTATAGCGTTTAGTGGTAATATATGCAAATAGGTCCTGTTCACGGTCTATAATATCTATAATAGGTCTAATAGGTATACTTACGGGCTAGTTTTCAGGTATAATTAAGTGTATAAAGGAGCGGTTGGCTAATACGGTCGTAATATTAAAGGCTTAGCCATCCGTAAAAGGTCTAAAAGTAGTTAGGAACGTCTCTAAGGTCTCCTATTCCTAAATATCTAAGTTAAAGTTAATTATAAGGGCTTCTATTAACTCGTTAAGAGACTTCTCCGCTTCCTCTCCTTCGTAGTTTAAGATAAACTGGTTAATCTAATTATTAAATCTCTTCTTAGACTTATTACGTTCTTCCTAGGTATACCTTATAAACTAATATCCTTCCTTACCGCACACAAAGCACTTCTAGCTAGTTTGTCTATAGGGGTATGCTTTTATACGGGGGTTACTATAGGGGTTACGGGTAGGACTTGGTTAGTATAGGTGCTACTAGCGGTAGCGGCGGTCCATAAAGTAAACGTCTAAGTCTATTTACGGATATTAAATATCCGTAATAAAGGCTTAAGTGCTGCCTGGCGGGTTTAAGGCTTCGTACGTTATAATAGAGGACCGTAAATCGTTAATAAGGCCAGCTATAGTGTCTGCGGGCTTATAATAGGCGTATTTATAGGGTTCCATTTCCTAGCAAGCCGTAATAAGTTTATTGTGCAAGAAGTCGTCCGTTTAAAGCTTAATATTAAGGCCGTGCTATAGGTGGCGGAGGTCTTTAATAAGGATTTGCAGGCACTCTATAGTCGATTTTTCAGTGTTCTTATCTATTACGGTCCGTAACTTGGTCGCATTCTATTAGGTAAGGATATTACGCTTATATTCCGGTCCTTTAAAGTAGTTACGTGTGGCTTTGTATAGCTTATTAAAGGGAACACCAAGGGGGTTGCTCTTAAGGTTAGTGTAGTAATAGTTAAGTGCTAGGCCGCGCAGTATAGTAGAGTAGGCTTGGCTAAACTCCTATTTAGGAATATCGGCCTTCTAACAAAGGTCCGTAAAGATGGTCAGTTTAAAATTAAAATTATCATTTTTACCGCTATACTTAGATTCGTCAGTATAGAGCTTAGCTAGGTTAGCTAGCTCCTTACTATAGGTCTTTACTTAGGTAGATTACGGGTCTATAACTTACGGATCTATAGCTTGCGGATCTATGGCTTGCGGATATATAGTTTGCGGATATATAGCTTAAATAACAGAAGGGGTTTAGTCCGTAATTTAATTTACGGGGGTATTGCGGTCCGTAATTTGGGTTACAGGGGTATTGTGGTCCATAACTTAAGTACTAGGTATACTTTAGCCCGTAAGATTAATTCTAAAATCGCTTAGGTTTATAGAACGAATTTGGTTAAGTAGGTTAGGTATAAGGCTAGCGATTACATTAAGTTTAGAAGAAGCAAAAAGTTCCTTAGTTTCTTAAAACTAGTCTAGGATTTCCTCTTTAGTCTATTCCGTTTAGTCCTTCTTATATATTATATTGTATAAGGACTATATAATAATAACTTATTTATTCCTTTTAACCCATACACCTTAGTTACATAAAAGGGTTTATAGTTTACGGATAGTAATAGGGTTGCAGGCCTTAAAAATAGCTTCCGTAAAGTCCGTAAAGTCTTCCTAGTATTGCTCCCATAGGTCGTCATTTATAAGCTCAAAGTGTTTATATTTAAGGATTTTAAAACTAATATAGTCGTTAACGTCATTTATAGACGTAACGTCGACTCCTTATCTCCACTTCTTTTAACCTTCGCTAACTTACTTACTAATGTCTGCCATACTATATAGTACATAGCGGGTGGAAGAGGTCTTATAGTAGTCTGTAAAGGTAGTTAATGTCCGTAGCGGTTCGCAGAAGGGTATTATAGCGGTCCGTAGAGGCAATTAACAGGTCCGTAGTAGTTTATAGAAGGGTAAGGGGTCTCCGTAAGGGGTCTGAGAGAGGTTAGAGGTATTAGAGGAGGGTAGGGGGTTCTGTATAGGTCTGTATTCGCGTCTATAACTTCCGGTAAACCGTACTAAGACTTAAATAAGTATACAGAGTTGGTGATAGTCCGTAATCCCTAACTTCCGACCTTCCAACAGGTCGTACTAGGAGTCTAAACAGGTGGTCGCTGTCGTATATCGTTTGGGGGGAGGTATCAAGTAATTACTGATCTGTGCGCGCTCACTGATCAGTATTCGTACTAATTTAATAGCACGAGTGAGTTAGATCCAGGGGCACGAAATACGTATAGTATCGTATGCTCTTTTGGATGATGGTGACTGTCGATTGTATGTAGCAGACTACGTGGTCTATATACTGATGCACCTCCCCCCTGATTAGTCAGTGCTTCATAAGTGCACCAGACGCGTAAGCGAGTGGTTGGTGCACTGAACGCGTAAACGCGTACCTGGTGTACCGAACGCGTAAGCACGCGGTTGGTACAACAGGTGCTGTAATTATACAGTTAAATTTCGATTAATTATGGCCAGATTTCAGTTAATCGCGCGAAGCCCCTGAGCTAAACTAAATTAGGGTAATTCTAGAGAGCCAAGCCGCCTCACGAGTCAAGGACTCTACCACGAGTTAAAAACTTTATAATCTATGTATACCTTTTATAAGAGCCTCTAGAATTATAAGGCCGTGTTAGGATATTACTAGAGGTTGGTTTAAGCTTAACGCGATTACCGTAGCCTACTTACATTACTTTTAGAGCACTATGTTATTCCGGAATGAGGCAGAAATATTCCGGAATATCATGTGTACCGGTATCATTCGGAACAACGATTTTAATGTCTGTTAGCTAAATTGCGATCGTCAACCCCAGGTTCAACGCCAATGCCGCATCTAAACCCAATCGCAGATACCTCATCCCGTTAAAAAGGTGGAGATGCTGAAGAAATTACTGGACTGTGGGACGTGTCAGGTAGATTATTTGTCCGACTCAGGAAATATTCTTTCTAGAATGATACTGTCCAATTAGTATAAAGGTCACAGCTATCAACACTGTAAAGTATGAAATACAACAAGATTCGCACCAAAGATGATACCTCCTAATCGAGTTGATCATATTCTCTTCATCGTATTCTTTATTCTTCTCGTTTCTACTGAAGCGGCGCCTTCCATTCTTAAACGCACTCCAGATCGCACTGAAGCTAAACGCGCCACCTGTACACCGGCATCCGGCGGCGATGCATCTATTGATGATGTCCCTGCAATCAAGGCCGCCATTTCTTCTTGCGGCACAGGCGGCACGATTGTCATTCCTGCAGGTTACACTTACACGATACGCTCCGTTCTTGATTTCACTGGCTGCACGTCATGCGATTTTCAGATCGAGGGCACGCTCAAGGTCTCCGATGACCTGAGCTACTGGGAAGGTCGCACAGCCATTATTTATATGTCGGGAATAAAAGGCGCTAGAATTCGCAGCGTCACAGGAACCGGTGTGATTGATGGGAATGGCCAGGCAGCGTACGACGAGTTTGCTAGTAATAGCAGTTATGCCCGACCGACCCTGCACTATATCACCGGGGCATCTTCTGGTATTACGGTGTCGAATATTAAGGTCAAGAATCCCCCCAATGTCTTCTTCACCGTCACAGGGTCAAGCACCAGCATCACTTATTCGTCGTTGACCATGACCGCTGCGAGTGAATCCACAAACGCGCCAAAAAATACAGATGGTTTCGACATTGGTGCTAGCACGTACGTTACAGTCTCGGAAGTAATCGTCTCCAACCAAGATGACTGCGTGGCATTCAAGCCTGGCGCGAACTATGCAACAGTCGCCGACATCTCTTGTACAGGCTCCCACGGTCTCTCTGTTGGTTCGCTAGGGAGAAAAGCTGGCTCCACTGATACAGTCAAGAACGTGTATGTCGCAAGAGCAACCATGATATCGTCGACAAAAGCTGTTGGTATCAAAGTATATCCAGGGGGTTCCTCTCACGGTATAGCCGTTGTGTCAAACGTGACCTGGGATACCGTGACTGTGACTGGTTGTGACTACGCTGCGCAGATACAGTCGTGCTATGGCGAGGATACATCGTATTGCTCCTCATATCCTAGTACCGCTAGTATCACTGGCGTGCACTTTAAGAACTTCGACGGGGCAACTAGCTCTAAATATGAGCCTGTCGTGGCAAATCTTGACTGTCCTGCTGCAGGGACCTGCGACGTGTACTTCTCGGGTTGGAAAGTCAAACCGACTAGCGGTTCGGCAGAGCATCTATGTGCAAATATTGACAATAGTAGCCCGGGGATTACTTGCACGTCTGGAGCAACAGGATAGCAGCAGTAGCCGGAAGAAGCAGAATAAATCTGTCTGATCCTGGCGAAAATGTAGAAGACTATCTTATATGACAATACTATTATGTAGCTAGGTATGGCTTAAGATATTGCATGGCATAGCGGTACCATATGTGGAGCACCGAACTGGTGTAGCTCCTACAAGGCCAGTGATCTTTTTGGACTGGACTGGAGTGGATTTGAGCTCAAATCCACTCCAGTCCAAATTACTTGTAGTTTAGCTCGTTCCTAAACAGGGCTAGCGCTTGCCTATCAAGGCTAGCAGTCCACTCCACTCCACTCCACTCCAACTTTAGTCCAGTCCAAAAAGATCGCTGCTACAAGGACTTTAAAGCAAGAAGAATATTCGACTATACTAAAAATATCTTAATTATTATTATTCATTCTTGATTAATGTCTGATGCGGTCCCCATCTGGGTCTATGCAGACGAATACCGTTAAGTTAGGTACAAAAAACATCCAAGGGAGACGTGAGCGGTAACACAGCATGTACCCCTCCAGGTAGCACGCCAGTACTACTGTAGTTTGCTTATCATCTGCAAATTCGCTTGATAAGAGCCGCGCACATCAAAATATCGGCTTTGTATACAAAATCACATACAAATCAAATATTCTTATATGCGCACGACTTTTTTTGATCTTAAAAATATATAAAGCTTTAATTTACACCGATATTTACATCGCGACGCCTTGGCAGGTGTTTTTACCAATATGGTGTCCTCATCAAGCCGCCGGAAACGAGCCGCATCGCAGGTTATACTACCTCAACGCTCTCCACTAGCACCCCCTAGCTCTGGCTCTCTTACTAAAAGCAATTAGCGTCTTAGTGCTACACCTAAAAAAGGCCAAGCTAATTATGCAAGAGCTTCCTCTATAGCTACAGAGCAGCTCCTTGAGGATGTGGACTTTTTAGATAAGGAAGATATTGGGATTAACATCGATAACAACTGCGGTTCTCCTACTTAAGTCCCTCCTAGTAGAGGAGGCTTTATTCCAGCCAGCTCACTGCCTAAGGATGTTCCTACTATTGAGGATAAAGTAATGTCCTTACTACGCGTACAACATTAGTCAAGAAAGGCAGCAGAGAATGAGGAAGTATTCTCTCAGCGAGCTTCCAAAATGGCTAGGAAGAAGAATATTAAAAAGCTAAAGCCTCTTAAGAAGCCAAATGCAAGAGATTATTTATGTTATAAGTCTTTGTATAATCAAGAGGTAGTTAATCTGGTAGATTCGTCTCCCCCTAAATTACCTAGTCCTGTATCCGAACTAGATGCGATGCAGGACTAAGAGCCAGAGCCGGAGCCAATTACTTATACGCTTACTTAGCGTGCAGTAGTAGGCAATACACCTCTCGGAAATATAGCTCAGCGAGTATATATATATGGCTTTCAGTACTACCAATTAATCTATTAAATTAATACGATTCGCGAGAAACATCTAGGGCGGTTTAAATCTACCGCAGTAATATAAGCAGCCGCTAGCTACGATCGAGCCACTAAGCGCGAGGAGGTACTTATAGATATATATGATACGAAGGATATCAACGCAATAGAGCAACTTTTGGAGGCCTGGCATAGCGAAAAAAGGAAGGGCTTAAAAGTTAAGGTTACCGTAACTCTTTTGGAGCTCCCCTAAATATCAAATACGTCGTTAAATTTACAAGCCAGTACACCCAACTCCTCTACACAAGGCCTTAGTAATTAAATAGGAAGTCTCCTAGAGGCAATTACTGGTTAAAATAAGAAAGGTAAGGCCCTAAGTAGTACTGCAACTGCTCTACAACGCCTAAATATGCCTAGTACACTTTTAACTAAGGTTCTTGCTTAGCATAGTAGGCCACTAATCGCGATGCGATGGCCTTGCCAAAATGCAATTTATTCAAACAGCGGGCGTAGCTGCTGGATCAATAGTGGTAACCCAAAGAATCCAGCAAATCACCACCCTATTAATACACTAACTATAACTGCCTGGGGGAACGATATTATAAAAGGCAAGGCTACTGCAGATAAGCCGTCCATTCGCATCGCCATACAGTTAAGTCAAAAGGACGGCTTAATATAATCGCGCAAGGCCAGAACGGAGCTTACCAATCAACCGAGCTTTCCTCCCTATACTCCTTACCCAATATATCCTACCCAATATCAGCCACAACCCCACGTTTAGTACACTCCCTACCTATATTAGTAGCCTATTACACCTAGAGCACCTCACCCGGCTTATCCAATAGAGCTAGCGCTACCTTTAGATCCTCCTATAAGCCTAATTGTACCTAGCCTAGACGCCGCCAGAGAGCTAAGCAACTACTTTAACTAGCTTTAAAAGCAACCCCATTAGAGTACGGCAGAGTTAGCTACTAAGCTAAATTATGTTATAAACACCTTAAATGATTACGACTATAATTTGGAAGCCTTGCGTAATAGTAAGGAGCTTAGTAATACAATGTAGGAGGATCTAGGGTTAAAGCTAGGTACACTGATAAAGCTTCGGCGAGACTTAAAGGTATATAGGAAGTTAATTAAGTAGTAAGTATTATACTCTACTATAATATTTTACACTAGATTTAATACTAAAAGAACTAACTAGTTAACTACTAAATAACCTGCATATTTAAAGTACAATCGCGCAGCTAAATAATTACCAATACTCTCTATACTAAGCCTTAGAAAGCTTCCAAAGTCTCTATGTATACTAAGCCTGCTAATATTACGTCAAATCCACGTCTTTAGGTCGTGAAAAGCGTGCTTAATTAGGTTAAACTCTGGAGAGTATAGAGGAAGATATTCTATGTAAACGCCTACGTTCTTATAGAGAGCTTAAAGCTCCTATTTTCCGTTAAAATGTATATAGATACTTACTTAAATTAACTCTCTTACCTAACTCTTATGTATTAATGCATTATCCATAACTAGAGTTGTATAGCTAGGCATGTACTGCGGGAGGACTATAGCTTCAATCCATGCATTAAATATCTTAGAAGTAATAGAGCCTTAATAAATTAGAGTCCCCTAAAGAAAGCCCTTACAGGTATAAGTAGGCAGTATACTCCACCTCTCAAAGCGTCGAATTAAGGAGACTTCTATTATAGGTGTAGTAGTAGGACTCCACCCAAATTTCCTATAGCCAGTTCTCTCATTAGCTCCTAATTTGTCAATAAACACTAATTAATTAATGTCCTATTTAATTTAACGACCCTTCTATAAGGCACGAAGATCTTCTGCTCACTTAAGCGCCTTCCTCTATACGACTTTTCGACTCTACTGTAGGCGCGCGAGAGTCTTCCATATAGTTGTAAGGCCTATAATTAGGTCAAACTCGTTATATAAAAACCAGGCCATTTCATCAAGGAAGGCAGTTGGGCGCTTAGTAAGAAATTCAAGTAGAGCCTATAATATCTATAAGAAAGTGGCTACAACACTATGACGTCGATTATCGCGAACCTGCTCATATATCGGTGCAAAAGCTCAAGGCCTTCCTTGCCAAGCCATAGGAGGGGGGTATAGAGTCCCCTATACATCTAGGGAGGTTCTCATACGATATATAGTTAAGTAATATACCTGAGTAGCTGCAGCAATCCATACAACCTTCTAACTGTAGTATAAGGCAACGCATATCTAAAAGACGCGATAAGGGGGAAGTTTAAAAGGCATTGCGATTAAATTAAGGCCAAAAAAAGTCGTGCGCATACAAGAATATTTGATTTGTATGTGATTTTGTATACAAAGCCGATATTTTGATGTGTGCGGCTCTTATCAAGCGAATTTGCAGATAATAAGCAAACTACAGTACATCAACGGGAGGAAAAATACCATTAGGTCGCTGCTCTGAGACTCCTGTTCTGAATGCCTATCTTGCCCTGTCTGCCCTTAGTACCACGCTTCCATATTATCGTAGATTGCCATTAGGTGTCATGTTTTCCCTGCCCCTAGCTCCTTACTGCCCTGTATGCGTGTATGCGCCTGCTTACGGTCCTCCTGCTTAATCACAGGCCTTCCGCCTGCGAGGTGTATACGGTCGCATGTAGGTGCCGTACGGTATATCGTCATGCCGTATAAGAAGAAGGGGAACGCCGTGAATAGAATGCCGTGATTCGAGTGTACTGGACGTGTACGTAGAGACGTGATAGTCGTGTTCGTAAGCCTCCGCTAGGGCTCACTCGGAGTCACCCCCCCAGCAAGAAATTTCTTCGCACCACCACCACGTCGCAGCGCCGGCGCTGCGCAGCCGTACGCACGTCTCTGCGTTTGCTCTAGTAGTCTATCAGCACGATCCTGATGGAACGCTGATAGTACTGCTAGGTTCCCGGGCTCCACCATGTGAAGGTGCAGAGGCCGATTTCATGGAGCCCAAATATCTTAATTATCATTGTATTACGTGACCTATTTGTTTCCTACAACTCCACCACCTTCACCTTACCTATGGTAGCCTCAATATTGCATTGAGACAGATGATTCCCTACAATTAAGGAAGCTTGGGGTTTGAAGCGAATATACATAATCGTGAAAGTAGGCAAAGAGTGAAGTTATGGGCCACAAATTGATATTTTCTCACGTGCGTACAGAAGTTATTAAGCGTAAGTGATTGCATGGTTATAGGATGAATCATGACCTAGAGGGCCGTGATACGCTACCATATTTAACCACTGTTCGCCACGGCCGTCAACGGTCTTTCCCGGACTGGAGCCTTATTAAGTATCCTTTGTCTCACGCGTCCAAGTTATTTCCTGAGTCTCCTCTGAGCCTTCAAGACCATATTCACTTTCGGGCTCGAATCTCGTCTGCTGAACTTGAGAGGGCTCTGCTGGTTTCGCCGGCTGCTGCCGGTTCAACCACATACACAAGCAGGCGCCCAATTCTGACAGCTCCTTGAGCAGCTGGCGGAACATATCGAACTCCTGAAGCTGAGAGATCCTTGACGAAGCATACCAGAATATTTGCGCTCTCATGGGATCCTCGGTAACTCTCGCTGTTATAGTCGTGCACGCTATTTCCAGGAGGTCACATAGGCTGAGCTCCGGGATTTTGGAATTGCCATTTAGCGATGCTGTAAATCTCCACAGGGCGATCGACTGGAATTTGACGGCGCTGAGTCTCTCTCCTAAAGCATACAGCCGGGCGACTGTGATATATTCGGAATAGTTGGCCACGTTTCGAGAAAGTAGAGAGCAGTCGCGGTAAAGGTATTCAATGAAATAGCCAAAGAGCTCAGGATCTTCATCAGGTAAATTAATCTTCCAACTTTCGGCCTCCATGAAGTCGCCTTTCAGAGAATTATAGAGTTTCTCTGATTCTCCATTGAGCAGCCCGGAGTGGAGCAAGAATGTCCTTCGGTTTCCGACAAAAATCGATACTATAGGCGAGGTAAGAAATCTGCCTAACTTCAGTATCATTCTCATTCAGATTTATAGTAGGCTGCTGACTCTGAGAATTTTAACTTCCGTCCCTTTGCTATGTTGTGCACCATTTGTCGGCCACTTGACGACTCGGCCTTTGCTGATTTGAACTCGGTGTCCACCATTTTTGCAGTGTTAAGAAATTATTAGGGTAAGGGAAAAAGATTGAGAAAGCGAACGGGCTTTAAAGTTACCTCAGCGAGCTCAGACGTGATTTTTTTGGCTAGCGTCGGAATAACAGCTGGGCCGTCTTCTTTCTCGCTCAATCACTTTGGCGAGTTTTGTTACAGTACCGTCAAAAGTGTCCGTGCCGAGGCCACCAAAAATGACAGTGTGGCCAAAAATTACGATAAGCGAATTGAAATAAATCGATATCGAATATTGGTTTTTCTTACTTAATATATATTGGCCACTCCTAATTACTGCCTGTATACCTCCTAATTAATATATATATACTACTGTGAGGGGATCTTGTAAACAGGGGGCTATAAGGACACGATTGTGGAATAGGATAGATTAGTAAGAGAGACGAATCCTTGAGGAGGTAAGGCCTCTGGGATTGTGGAGACTATATATTATGGGCATGTGCCTCTAGTATGTGACCGGCGACCATCTAAGGGGCGTCTGGGGGTTGTCCTAAGGGCATCCCGAGGTGTTCGTAATAATATCCCTTATATTACCCCCCCCCCCCTTCTTACGGTCGGCCCCTAATTGCTATTACCTTACGGTAGGGAGATTATAAGGGCTTGTCCTAGAAGGGGTTTGGAAAGATATTAGAGAGATATTGGTATACTGCTGTATATTATCTATCTATTTAACCCCTGCTTTAAACTTCTAAAAAACCTTAATAAGGAAAAAATATAACTAGAGAAAAGATGTGGGGATTACTAGGAGACCTATTAAAAGCCTATTAGAAGTATGCTGGTAACTAGCTAGGCTAATATAGGGATTTTTATGCAACTTTACTTCTAAGCCTTTATACTAGTCTGTAATTAATTACAAGTATTATAAGTAATTTAGTGTTCTAGTATAGTTCTATAGAACCTTTTAGTATAGGATTTAACGTACAGAGTCTTGGCTTACCGTTATCTTTAACTGCTAAGATATAGTCTATAATTCTTTCTTATAATCCTTTTCTTATAATCCTCTGCGTTACTAACGCATTACTCCTATATTTACCCTTAGGCTATTAAATGCGGTTAAGGTATTAATTAGTTAGTTAAAGAGACTTATCTCTTAAGATTTAGTATATATGCTTTTAAATCTAGTAGTCCTGTGCCGTATATTTGGCGTAGCTCTATTACCTAGTAAATAGGGACATTTCGCAATAGCAATTGTAGCTATTATATGATTGTTAAGAACGTCTATAACGTTATTCTTTAATACTATAGTATTATTTTAGGTCTAATTTAACCTATATACGTTTTTAATTTAATGTCTTAATTGCCTTCCCCCGGCTACGTAGTTAGTTTTTATAAGGAAGTAATAGTTAAATAATTTATACGCGTGTTTCCTTTCTTCTAAATAGCGCTATTATAATAGAGTTATATTGGTAAGGTCGCGGCTATTTACTAAAAGGGTATTAGATGGTAAAGTATAAAGACACTTTACTTATCGAGCTTAATCCTTTTCCTTAATACCTTACTTCCTATTATTAACCTTTGTCCAATTTAGACGTATCTTTAATATATTATTAAGATTTTCTTTTTTTTATTATTAATTTAATATACCTCTTCGTTCTCCCACTAACTGCTCTTTTAAGTAAATTCTATAGCGTATTCTAGCCCTACCTTTATATATAGAACCCTAACCTATAACTAGTGCTGGTCCTACCTAAATAATTTTGCCTATATGTCTTTAAAAGATTAGAAATCTAATAATAGGATTCTAGAGGCTTATAATAAGACGCACTGCGTTAAATCCAATACCTTTAGTCCTTATAATTAATGCATACGTACTAAGAGCGGTAGTTACGTTAAGGTTAGCTTTTCTATCCTTAATAGATTTCTATTACTAACTTTAATAGCCTAGGCCTAAGTGGCGACGTTCCTTTAATGTCCTTAACTACTATATCGCCCGGGCTCTCTCCTATTTAAGCGTTAATGCTAAATATCTAGGTCGCATTTAAGACTATGCTATAACTATCTATACCGCCTATAATTTTTAGTAAGCTAGCTAGTAACGCCTAATATAAAAGTAAGGTTAGTATACTAAGGATAAGGTGCAGGATGGGGGTAATAAGAAGAAGGTTGCCGTCTACTATAGGAAGGAGTTCGCGTATGCGCATTAAGTTTTAAAAGAGCATAATATAATATGGTATTAAGTAGGTTACCCTTTAGGTATCTAGCGGATAGGTAACTAATAGTTACTATAGTAAGGTCTTGGTGGTTCTGGACTATGCTAGCCAGCTAATATCTCTATTTATTTTAGGCTTAAGTGTGTCTTTATTAACTATAAGCTTACGCCGTAAGAGCTTTATTAGTATTGGTTTGGACCTAATATTAGTATTAAGCGTTTAAGAGTCTCTGCTCTAGCTACACCTTATTATCCTACCCCTATTTTTATGCCTACTTATACCCCTACTAAGGGGTCTAGATCCTATTTTTATTAGCTATTACTTAGTAGCCTAATAAATACTAATCCTGCTCCTAAGGGTGAGGCATAGTGGCTTTTTAGATTAGGTATTTAGGATTTAGACTTTTAGGATTTGTTCTTATATATAGTAGCAATTAAGGACCTTAATTAAGTGCTTAGAAAGGCCTTGTAAGGCTTTTAGGAAGGGCTTAGAAGCTCTAGGAATAATATTCCTAGTATAGATTAATAAATAGGAATGCAATTCTAGCAAAATGCCCTATTAACTCTATACTATATATATAAAAAGGCTAAGGACTAGTCCTGCCTTAGGTTATAGCCCTAATCCTTATAGTTTCTAGAGCTTATCTGTTCTATATCCGATTTAACCTATTTACTCTTTTTGCGAGCTTTCTTTATAGGTCGCGATGACACTATATAATTTATAGATTATAGACCTTGGTTCTAATATTCTTTTAAAATATTTTTATAATAATTAAGGTAATCCTTTAGTTCCTATATAGAGTCCTTAGCAGGCTAGCCTAGCTATTTAACTTTATATTAAAGCTTATTCTTAATAGACTTATAGCGTAATATAGCTTTAACCTCGTACCGCTTGCCCAATACCTTAGGGTGTTTAATTAGGCCTAGACGGAAGTTCTTTTCTAGTAGTAATCTGTGCTATAGCTCTAGTAGGTTTATATAAAACACTAAGTGTATATAGGCTATAGATGGGGGTAGCTAGAGATAGTAGGCTAGCTTACTAATTTGTTCCTTAATTTAAAAGGGACCTAGGTATCTTATATTAAGCTTCTTTAATAGTTAGCGGGTCTTAATATTTATTAAACGTAATAGAACCTTATTACCTACTCCGAAATACTTATCCTAGTGCTTGCGGTTATACTAAAGTCTTTACTGCTTTTAGGCATCTTATAGGCTTTACTTTATATACTTCTATTACTCCTCTTATTCTTAGAGGTATCCTTATACTCTTTAGTAGATATTCTTAGACTTTCCGGTAGGATCCTATAACTAATTATACGGCCTTAGCTAGTGATTATTAGGTATACTATTAAACCCTAATAGTTAAATGCTATAGGTAATCTGGATTAGTACAAACTGATATAATAAATATTGCTTTAAATTATAAGCGTACTCTGTACATCGGCAAAATATAGTACCCTACCAATGGCCTCAATAGTTAGTGGTTGACGCAATTGGCGCGCAGTTAAGGGCATTTAGCAACTCAACCGACTAGCCTATGTTGTGTTTTTTTGACACGCAGCCTGCGCGCAGCCTGCGCGCAACCTGCACGCAACCTACAACCACAATTGTATTTGGAGCCATCCACCTCTTTTATACTAATAGTATATTTTAGATAATAAACAAAGGCTACTTTAAAGCTATTTATAAGGCTAGCAAGGCAAATTATATACACTTCTTTATATAATCCATTATATTGTTTTAGACAATTTAATATAATATCCTAACTGTTTTATAATATATTCTAAAAGCATAAGACCTTTCCTGCTCTCCCTGCGACAATAATATACTATAAGTATTTAGCTTTGCTAGCATAGCACATACATATAGCTAAAAAGTAGCTACTAAGAGTAGCAGATATAGGCTAAAAGAAAGGTAGATTAAGAGCTAGTATATATAATAAAGAAGCCGCAGTTATCCTATAGGAGAGTATAGAAAGTCCTACACCTAATCTCCTACTAAAAACTCTACCGGCTCCTCTATACTAGAGTCTAGAGCATATATTATAAACTTTATATACTACTCCTCATTCTTAATTAAATTTAATGTTGCTTTTCCGTTACTATACTAGCTATAGCTATCCTCTACAAGGCTATAGTACTGCTTAAATTATGTAAATAACTTATTAGATTTAAACCTTTTTGGCCTAGGCTTACCGGTTCCTATATTTAGGATAAAGTGGTACACTAGGGCGGAGGATGTATATTCTACTAAATCTAACAAACTTAGCTAGTTCTAAAAGTTAAATTAGTAAATATTATAGTAGTAGTAGGGCCCTAGATTTTCTAGCTTACTCTAGGGCTCTCCCTTTAAGACGGACTTGGCGGACTAGTCTGGCCTACTTTAGAGCTCTTTATTTAGGACAGACTTAGTAAACTAGTCTAGCCTACTCTAAAGCTCTCCCTTTAAGACAGACTTAGTAGATTAGATAGTATAGCCCGGCTTACCGATAAATAGCCTAAGTTAATAATCGCGTTAGTTTTGTTGTCGCTAAGGCTTATAAGGAACCTCTTTCTTATATCGTCGCTTAGATCCGCTATAAGGTTATTAAGGTCATCTTTATACGGGTCCTCGATAATTTCTATAGTTAATTAATCTGGCATTAGGCCTATAGCATGTTTAATAACTGCGGGCTAAAGCCGCAGCTAGATTCCAGATTGCCGTTTTCTAAACATCTGGTTCTAGCTGCCTAAGAGGTTGGCATAGGCTTCTACAATAGGTTAGAGAATAATAATAGGTAGTAAAACACTAGATATATACTAACCGCTAACAACAGTGCTATAAAAGTTGTCTATTCCCTTAAACCCAGTTTTATACTCCCTAATTGCATAATATATTGCTATTAAAACGAAAGCAATAGTGTTACCGGTAAGCCTTTTAAACATATTACAAGAGTAGGGTAATCAGGCAAGGCCGTTTCTTCCTCTACTATAAAATATACTAGCTATACTAGCAACTATCGCGTCGGAACGGAAGCGGTTATTACTTAGCTATTAACTCTTATTAGCATTTTACTAAATAGCACGGGTAAAATACCTTTATATAATCCAGCGCAATAAAATTATAATTAGTTAGTAGTTCCACGATTAGTTTAGGCGCGTCGTTAAACCCTAGCCTATATACCTCCCTTATAACTATACGAGCCTTTATAATTGCGTAGTTCCTAAAGTTCCCTATTACGTTAAATAGCTATATATAATATTAAGATTGTTAGTAGACAATTTAATATAATATTTCTAGTATATAGATACCTTATAAGCGGACACCAGGTTAGGAATACGATTAGCTTTTTTTTACACTACTTTTAGCTGCTTTAAAATAGCTTCTAACCATGCCTTTTTTATTATATCCTTAATAAGGCCTAGAAAGCGGTCGAACTACGGGTTAATAAAATACCCGTTACAAGTCCTAGAGTTAGTTACTAGCCTTACTAGTAAAATAGACCTACAAAGCGCAAATATAGGCTTATGTCTCTTAGGTGGGTTTTTTTTTATGCGTCGCCGTTATAATATCCAGAGGTACTCTTCTCTTGCCCGTATTGCGGCAGTTAGGTTAAAATTATCGTGGTCCAACTCGTCCTTACTTTCCCTAGTGCTATCCAGGTCCCCTTTAGATCAAATACTAGATTGGTGTACTCTATATTAGAGGGAGGTTACTTATTTCGTGGACGAAGCTATATTAGGGTTTAGGCGAATATGGCTTACTAGGGAGAATATAAAGCCAAATGTTAGTTATTTACGCGATAAGGTTCAGATTAGGTGCGCGGAAGAGTATTTTAAACTAGCACGCAATTATTTACGCGGTAAGGTACGGATTAGGCGCATAGGAGAGTATTTTAAACTAATACGCAATTGTTAAGAGCCGGAGGTATATTGCGAAGATGCTGCTTTTTATAGCGGTGGGCGGTTAAATAGTAAAGAGAGTGTTCTATTTACTAGGGCTTACTAAGTGCTAAATAGTAGAGGAGACTATTAAGTATTGCAGTTAGACTCTGGTTATGCATAAAGGTATAACCTACCTTAACTAAAAGATTAGGACTTCGCGTCTTTAACTAAGCTAGTTCTACTGCCAGATCATTAATAGATTTAGTAGATTTATTAATATTTAGTCGCTATTATTTTGTAGAAAAAGTAGGTGTAGACTCGTAGTTACTATCCTCATTATTAGAGATTACCCTTTTTAGCCAGAGGCGGCCATGTACATTCTATACATTATTAGCCAGCTTAATATATTATATACAACGTTAACAGGGTCTATTATATGCCTGCTCCTCTTTATACCTAGATACAACTAGACCAGAGTTACTATTCTTATTATTAGATATTACCCTTTTAAGCCAGAGGCGGCTATATATATTCTATATATTATCAGCCAGCTTAATATATTATATTTAACGTTAATAGGGTCTATTACGTACCTGCTCCTCTCTATACCTAGATATAACTAGACTAAAGTTATAATATTGCTCGTTCTGGCTAGGTTCCACGTGCTTATTCTAGCTGGGTTCTATATACTCATCCTAGCTAGGTTCTACGTGCTCGTTCTCTGTTAGCGCGTTCTTCCTTCCATTAGCTAGGACGTAGGCAACTCCTAGTAGTAGGCTAGGTAGAGACATAAGGTTAATTATACCAGTTATCCTCGTTTCCTTATTCTACGTTAACTTAAAGTAGGGTTCTTGCTACTAGTTTAAGTGTTTAATAACACGTTTTTATGTTTACCTACTATAGTAACACTCCTATATTTGCCTAGTTAGCAAAAGGTATAGCTTATAGCTAGAATAGGTTACCTTACGGCTGTTTCTATAATGTCTAGGGCGTATATAGATTAACAACTTAAAAGAATATATACTGGTATGGTATATATTAGACTGATAGTAGTATTAGTAGGAGTATTATTATTATAGTGCTTGCAAATAACTTAAATAGGGGTGTATTTGTTATAATTAGCTACTAGTTCTAACCGGTTGCGGTTAAGCCGCAACCGCAACCTATTAACTTGTATTAAGTTAGTAGTTAAGAAAATATTATCGTATAGTTAAAGATTATTTAATACTATTTGCTATTATACGCGAAACTGTTTTATTTTATTAGCATATCCCTTAGTAGATACGGTATACGTATATAAAAGGTTAAACGTTAATCCTAGTAACAAAAGTAGTAGGCTAGTAAGGCTTGTATCTAAATTTAACAGGGAGGTACCTTATTAAACCACTTTACCCACCTAAGGCGCTAGCTTTTAGATCCTGTACCTTATTCCGGTCCACCTACACCAGGTTTAATACCCATCTCGCGCTTAAAGCGAAGCTTATCCACCTTATCTATATAGCTTGCTAGTATAGATAATGCTAGGGTAAGCACAGGTGGTATATAGGATAGTAATCACACTTCTATACAGTTATATCGCCATATTCTATACCCTTATATAACACTTAGTATTTCTACCATAAATATCCAACGTCATTCTTCCGCGTTGTTAACCCCGCCAGCCTATAGTAAGCCCAACCTATCCCCTATATATGTATTGCAACAGTAATTAAATTTAGTAAAATAGTAAGGAAAGCGCAAGCATAGATATAAGGATTAGGTGTTAGATACTAAGAGTAAGCCGGGGATGGTGTTAATATATATTACCCTAATAAGTTTACCGAAAAGAATAGGTATAAACCTTAAGCTTTGTTGTCCAATCCCCTTAGGCGTTTTAAGAATGCCGGATAAGTTATAAGAATATCTCGGGTTATATTATTTTAAAACTCTCTCGCCTAATAGTATACCGAGGGGCTCTATTAAGCCGTCTACCTTTATATATGGTAATCTATTAAACCAGCAAGTATTCCGGATAAAGTAGTAGCTTTAAGGCGCATAATCCATGCTACGGTTATAGTTGCCTTCGCCTTTTCTATTGCGGGTTAAGGCGTAGAGTAAGGGCTCTTTTTTAACTAGGAGAGGTTTTTTGGGACAGCTGTGGATTAAGTATTGCCTTAGTATTAACCCGTTTACTAGTTCTACCTATTCTTATACGTATAGAGTACAAGTTATTTAGTAAAGGCAAGGGTACAGAAATAGAGGGTAAGTAATTGTATTATTTTTAGCTAGTAGCGCAGACTGCAAATACGAGTTAGTAACGCTGGCTTAACTTTAAGTAGTAACCTACTTATTCTTCTTTGTTTTATTATAAATAAAAACCTATCCATTTCTTATAGAAACATATCCTCAACCGTACTGCGCCATTTCTCTTCGTTTATAAGCTAAATTCGTCCTCTAGCTATTTTATTGCCAACGTAGTAGTAAAGCGTTTCGCTTTTAGGGTTAAAGTTAATATCCTAGCCTAGTATATCTACAAATATATTAAAGCTTAGATTATTAACATATATATTTAGAGCGTTATTCTTGCTAGTCGCTAGCTTTTAGGTTAGGATAATTATTAGCTCTTTATTAGCTGCCCGCCGGATTAGTATTATTATTATTCTATATAACCTTAGTATTCCCTCCTGCCTTATTACCTTTAGTATGCCGGCTAGTAGATAATGCGCAATGGCGGAGTGTGGGAGTACTGGGTTGCCTGTTGTAATTTACCTAGTAGAAGCTATTTTATTTGTTTAACGCGTCGCGTTATAGCTGTAGCGCTAGGCAAGCTGTTTAATATATTTAGTATATAGGTTTTTAGGTAAACCTAGAAATACAAATAGGAATTCGTTAGAGATTTCGTTTAATATTTGCCGTATTTATGCCTTACTTATAAGGGAGCGTAGTGGCTATCTAAGGAGCCCGCGCGTTAACATTTTGATTTTAATATTATAGTAGATCATATTATATTGTTCGTTTATAAGCCCTAGATCTCGCTTAAGAGTGTCTTTAATATTATAACTTAGGTCTATTATTAATGCCATAATTCCAGAAGCGTTAGGGGAGGTGCGGCAGAAAAGACGTCTTAATTACGCGCCAAGACTAATATACAGAATTGTATAGACAGGTATATTGTTTAGTTATTATATAAAATAATTGGTTAAATATCTTATAAGAAATGAATAAGTGTATCAGCGAACGCTTCTTTACCTACTATACTACCCAGACTTATAACCTCCTATCCCTTTCACGTCTCTATCTATAAGCTCAATTTAGCACCCGGATTCGTTAATACTTTTTTTTTATATATTTTTTATATATTTATTGTATTATACTATATACAATAATGCGCATACAGCCTCTAGGCTATAGTGCTATAGTTTTATATATATAAATCCTTTCTAGGCAGCTTAATATGTACTAGTAACTATATTTACCAATACTTTAAAACGCCCAGTTAGCCCATAACTGGTAGAGCCTGGTTAGTATAATTAGAGGTCCCGACCTCTACTAAAATACTTAATATCTCTAATAAGGGCTAGAATATTATTAGCGAAAACGGAGATATTCCACTACAAGTTAATAAGATCTTAGGTCTATATGGCTTGACGGAGGAGTATCTAAGCTCTTAATATAATCTTTTAAGAGAAGACACGATTAAACCGTTAAGAGAGGTAGTAGGTTAAATTAGAGTAGACCCTTTTTAGTTTGCCGGAATCTAGATATAGTAATGGAGTCGGTATATATAAATAGGTAAGTATGCTATAATTCCAAAGCAGTTATCCCCTAATATCCGCAAGGTCCATACTAGCTTAGTAATATTTTTACCTTAAGGGCTAGTAATTTGCGTGGTGTTCTTACTTAGGAAAGTAGGGAAGATAATCTATTGGGATTAGTTAAAAAGACTAGTCGCCGGGTCTCTAGTTGCTTTAACTCCCGAGACTAATAATTTTTGAACGAAATGTATACTTATAATAGTGGCGGTAAGACTATTGGCCGCATTAGAATAGAATCCCCTAAAGGTTAACTTATTCTTTAAGACCTAAAGATATTAAAATTAACTTATCTGTATTATAGACGATAGTTAAGGAATAAACTAGATTTTACGAAGTTAGTTGCTATACTATGTTGGCATTATAAAAGCTAATAAGAGAGCTGTAAGTATGTAATGTTTTCTAAATAAGAAGATATCTAACTACTAATAGATTCCCGTTATTAGAACACCTTATTTAAGTTTAATAAAATATTAAAGTACTATAATACGTTATAAATAAGCCTTATACGGATCTTAGTTTAATTATGGCTATTAAGGATACTTCCTTATTTGAGAATGTTCACATTCTTAAAGACTGGTTAGATATAACTACTATAGGGCTTAATAAATCTTAAGCTACTATACTAAAACAAGTTCTTATAAAGCGTCTTATAATAATCTAAAGACCTCTAAGCACTAGAAAAACGTGGCTTTAAAGGCGTTGCTTAGCAATATAATAATNGGAGATCCCCCNGTTATTATTANATGTNATATAAACNATNCGCTANACTAGTTATTTNGGTATATTGCTTAAAGTAATATATACTTTATAAAATTTCCTAGTACTTCTAACCGTTTTAATACTATCGCTTATACNNATAGACGATATTACACTNNATTAGGCGCCAGGGCCGTNGGAGTANGAAGAAGANNAAGCGTTAGGGCTCCCTCTTTTTATATCTTGTATTTTATTTTTTTATATTATCTTATATTATCCTACTATTGTCCTACTATTATGTTATATTGTCCTATATTATCCCATATTGTCCTGCTATTATATTATATTGTCCTACCATTATATTATATTGTCCTGCCATTATATTATATTGTCCTGCTATTATATTATATTGTCCTGCTATTATGTTATATTGTCCTATTATTGCCCTGCCATTGTGTTATATTGTCCTAACATTATCCTACTATTATTCTACTATTGTGTTATATTGTCCTATTATTATCCTACTATTGTGTTATATTATCCTATTATTGTCCTACTATTATATTATATTGTCCTATTATTGTCTTATATTGTCCTACTATTATCTTGGTACTGCTATATACTTTTTACCATTTACTAAGATTATAGTTATGGGTATTTATCGGCTAGGATCCAGGCAGTAACTCTTAGTAGTAATTTTACTACCTAAATCTCTTATAGATTAATTAATTAGCGTAGAGCCGTTGTATTATAGTAAAGCCATATCTAAGCAATCTATATTGTAATCCTTGGCATAGTGTTATACGTGGAAATATTTAATCGTTAGATTTAGGAAGGTGTTTATATTTTAATTAAATTTATAAGACTATAACTAAGGGCCTTTGCGGCGCAGTGGTATAGTAAGTTCTATAATCGCTTTAGTTTAGGGTTGCTCAGTCACTATAGGAAAGTTGTAATGCTTAGCATAGTGTTAAACTTAAGGTGCCTTGCCACTACAGTGGCAAAGACATAGTAGATTAACTGCTTACTAAAATATGGCGCCCCTATTACTATAGTAGCCACTATAGTAACAGAGATACCCTATATTTATAAATTTAGATTCTATATACGGTATAGCTTGCGAATTTAACGCGCTTGCCGATTTAGAGAAGCTTTTAGATTAAAAAGTCGCTAGATTAACCAAACGATTATATTAGAATTAGATTTAAGCTTTAGCTCGGATATATTCTGCGGCCTTTAAATTTAATCTAAAGTCGCAACCAAACGTTCCCTAAGATTTAATGCAGGGATCTCTCCCTAAGGATCTGGTTTGATTGTAAGGTTTAGGAAGGGGTTATAATTTAGTTAAATTTATAAGATTATATTCTAAAGTCCTTATAGCGTAATAGTATGGTACGTTCTACCTCTTATTATAATTTAGAGCTAGCCTAACATAATTAAAACTTAACGTGGAAGAGCTGATATACTTAGTATATAGTGCTAAGATTTTGTTAAATGTATAACTTTGGGCGTTATGGGACACGTACAAAAATATAAGCTTAATTTGAAGCCTTACTAACGCCTAATTTAATAGGAAACGACCTTCTTTTTTAATATTTTTGATATTTTTAATGCGTGATGAGTGGGAATCAAACCCGCTACGCCTAGGAGTTAAATACGCGATATCTAATTGCTTAATCTAGCTAGGAGGCTCGGCGGCGATGTAATAGGGCTTGATAACGTAATAAGGCTCGATGGCGATGTAATAAGACTCGGCAATATAATGAGACTCGACGATGCAATGAGGCTTAGCGATATAATGAGGCTTAGCGATGTAATGAGACTTAACGATGCAATAAGGCTCGGTAATGTGATGAGGCTCGGCGGTAATATAATAAAACTTAACGATGTAATAAGTCTTAGTGATATAATAAGGCTTAGGGCCGGGCAATAAGGGGAAGATTTAAGGTTGCTTGGTTACTAATGCCTAATAATAAAATCCAACGATATAGTACTGCTATTGAGGTGTTCTAATACGGGTAGGTTATATAAAGGTTTTATCCGTAATATATCTAATATATCCTAAAAGTCTACCTTTCGCTTATCTTTAAGGTTAAATTTCTAGCCTATAATAAATTAAATGTTATAGTCGGTAAGAGCACAACAAATAACAGCATATTTTGCCCTATTGTTCTTAGAACCATTAAATATAAAGTAGTAGGTAGTCTATTAACTTATATCTATTAGTGCCGGCTAATAAAGTGCCTTTAAAACGTACTAATATTAATAATAGCCCTTTTATTTTGCAGTATGATAAGCTTAATAGTAATAGGGTTTCGGTTCTTATAATTAAGCACATTTATCTAGCGGAGCTAGGTTTACCAATTATTCTAGTTAGCATTGTATTATAGGTTAATTTAATATCTTACACCAATAGAAAAAGGTAGGAGGTAGATTAAATAGAATAATTAGGGTACGCTTTTCTTCGCCGTTAGGGATTTTGTATAGACGTCGCATAGCGTACAGGTAGGAGCTGGTGGTCGTTAAGATGTTATAGGCAGTAGTGAAAGTTTTACACAGGATAGTAAGATCTCGAAAACTACTACTGACGGTTCCCCCTTATAGTAGACAACTATATATATGCGCTGTAACTGTGCAATTAGCAGACAAAAGCGGTAGTTATAAATGTTAGTTTACCTATTCTAATGCCATCTTACTTCTTATAATAATTTAAGATATAGAGGGAGCTTTAGTTACGGGATAATCCTCTTATATACTAATTAGGCTTTTAGAATAATAAAGATGGCATATATATATAGTCTATTAGTAGAGAGGATATACCTTAATAGGAATTGTTAATGTATATTAGGAACGAGAGTTGGTAGGGTTGTAGGCTAAATTACTTAATAGGTGTTGAGGTAGTTAGTGGCCGGAGTAATATTAATCTAGACAAAATTTAAACTTTTTAAGGTTTAGTTAGTTATAAGGTGGTTAATACTAAGATAATATATTACAAAATATTAAATAGTTGCATATTGTCTATATATATATATATTATACTAAGATATACTCTTATTATAGGGGGTTACTGCTCTAACTATACTAGCTACGCTATTTCTATTACATTATCATTAGCCTGCTAAGTAGGTTGGGCTTTAAATACTTTATAGAACTTATTAATCGTTATCCTTTTAGTTATTATACGCCTCGCTAATATAACCATATTAATTGGGTTCCACTTATCTGTACTATACGTTATTAATATAGTAACTACCGGCGCTAGCTGTCTAGATCTAGCAGCTCGGCCAAATACTTACACCTCTATATCTACTATTGTCGCCAGTTTAAGCAGATAGACTTTATATATAGAGACCAAATTCAGACCCTCTCCTCTAACTCTTTAGTTAATAATGAGAAACTGGACTATGTTATTTTGGTGAGGACCGCCTATTAGAATACAAAACGCTTCGTAAATATCCTCCTAGTCTTTTAGGGATATCCTAGACTCTATCTAGCGAATAATTAAATATTTAGACTGGCCGAGCCTTTTATAGAAATACTATATTATATTATTAGTAATAGTTTACCACTAGTCTAATAGCTAACCTATAAGGCGTAATAGCGTATATGCCGCTAGTTCGTAACTGCTAAATAGTAGTCTCTTATTAGGATTCCTTTTGAGTACTTTATTAACGTATTTTATAATTCTATTTAGTTTCCCGGAGTTAGTAATTATACTCCAATTCTTCTAAAGTAGATTTTTATCCGAAGGTTTATCCCATTTTTTGCTACAGAACTTATTAACTATTTACCTTAGCTTTATTCCAACTTTTATTTTATCCTTCTACCACGCATCCTACCACTTATCTCCTACCTTAGCCAGGCCTAAAAAGATAGCAAAAATTTTTAATAAGCGACCGGCTCCCTCCAGAAATTAATCTATATTAAAGACGGGTTTTTTTTCTTTTCTTCCTTTAGCTTTCTAGTGTCTAAAAGCTTTATTTAGCTATTTAAAAGCTTCTAGGGATGCTCCACGCTAGAGCTTCTTAATATACGGTTTAAATATTAAATCGTTCATTATATAGCAGTCTTAGTAGACAACCAGTAGTAGCTTATTAATTACCCTCCCATTAAACCATCGGTCTTCCCCTATCCTATATATAATTAAGACCTTTATAATTAAAGAGGAGTATTCTTTAAAGCCCATAATAACCTTATTCGGAAGAGAAGAGCGATTGGCTACTTTTAGCTTTTTATATTTAATTAACGCTTTAACATTACGATCATTAATTAATTTTGTATTTGGGGAATCCGTCTAATTAGGGGCCCTAAAAATTTCTAAGGTAGGAATTAGACTCGTAAAACCTTTGCTAGTTAGCGTACTGGAAGTAAACACTACTAAAAGTCAAGAGGTATAGTAGGTTATTTTACCATTGCCGTCCTTATAAGACCGGCCCGGGTATTAGAAGCGAGGAAATACTGCTTAATCATTGTACACTTATTTAGCGATTTTCATTAAATAACCTATCTCTAACCTATCTATATAGAACTCGTTAGCAAAAATCCCACTAACGATATAATAAGGACCACCGTCTCTATAGAGATTAAAAATAGTTTTATGCTATTCCTAAGCGGTCTAGGTTGTTACCCAAGTTTATAAGGTTATAATTATAAGATATAAAGCTGATCTTAGGTTCATTTTCCACCAAACTACTTTGCCTTCTCCTTTATATTTTATAGATTTAAGAATATCCCTATCTTTATCCGTAAAATTGTATTTCTTTATACTAGACCTAATAAAAGCCGTATAGCGCACACAGACTTATAGTTTGCCTCTAGGAATAAAATTATTTAGTTCTAAGGTCTTAAACCATAATTCAACGTCTTTAACCGCTTAGGGTAGTAGATTCTATCTAGTAATATATATAGTTAGTCCTACTAGCCGGTTAAGAAATTTTCTGGCGATACTTCCCTTAATATAATAGCACTGTGGCATGCTATCTATTTAACTCAGGTATTAGGCGTTAGGTAGCTGTGGGTGTTTGTCCATACTAGGGGCAAGGTAGAAACTTTTATCTCTACCTTTTTAATTTTTCTAATTAAGCTAGTTAAGGTTAATCTTGGTTATTAACACGCCGGTATACCAGATTAAAAGCATTTAAAGTATCTTGCCTAAACCCATTGTATCCGCAAGAAAGGTCCTACCTAGGGTTACATAATTAAGAAGAGTATAGGTAACACTAAGCAGCTAATATATCTATATAGCTTTACCCTTTTTTATGCCGTGTAAGTAGAAGGTTACGTCTTAAAGAGTATTACAAATAGTTAACGGAAACAAGAGGAACTATAGCGCCTTTACCTATAATATTAGGTTAATATATGCTTCTCGCACGTCCTTTAGGTAATTAACTTCCTAATTAACCTCCTTAATTTTATCCTTATGCTTATCTTCCAGTTCCTTATTAGTCGAAATAGGGTTAATTAAGGCGTTAAAGTAGCGGCGCTCCCATATACGGTTAAGATTAATTTCCCCAATATAAATTAGGTTAGGGTTATTATTTATATCCTTAAATAATATATTAATAAACATTTCGCGATTAGACTTTGGCCATTTATTACACTATCCTTTTATTTTATCCCATGGCATTATCTTAAATATTTACACTTTATCTAGATTTATGCCTTTTAAGAGCTCCAATTTATCCAATAGGGGCTAGTCTTTACTACTACGGGTCTAGCTATAAGCAGTTTTAATTATAGCCGGCCGTACGGCTAATGATGCATTAGTAGGTATAGGTGGCGTAGACTTTAGGGTTAATGTAGGCTTTGGATTTAACTGCTTAGGTATAGATGGCGTGGACTCTAAGGTTAACTGCTTATAACTACTTTAACCCAGGGCAGGTATATCTGTTCTTCTCCTAGTCGGCACCGGTCGTATAATATTAGGGTTAAAGTTAGACTCGAAATCACCCTTATTAAATCTTATACCTATAAACGTACGTTAAACAACTCTATATAATATTATATAATCTTATAAATTATAAAGTCTCTTACGCTTTATAATCCGATTAGGATCTTTAACTCCAATTATAATTATATTAAGTCCGGCCTTCTTTACAGAAAGCACTATAAATACTAGGTTTATGTGGTTAAGAATTAGTATACCAGTGGTTAGATCTACTATAGTCCAGCTATCCCTATATTTATCCGCCGAGAAGTTTTTACTTATCGCGGCCTATAGCTTATTATATCCACAGTAATATATATTAATTTTCTCTAGAGAATCGGATAATAGATGCTTATACTTAGTTTTTAATGCAAATCCGTATAGAATAGGGGCCCTAGTAAATAGCGTTTTATTTAGGTAACTATATATAGCAAAGCTCATTTTATAGAATGGTATAGGTATAGTATTTAGCTGTTATAGGGCTTTAATAGACAGATTACTAAGTACCTAGGCAGCCTTAGAGGTTGCCCTTAATCTAGATAAGTTAACAAACTGCTCTCTAGAAGATAAGGCGCCACGCTTTTAAATAGCATTAGTTATTATAACCTCCACGCCTCTACGTCTATTAGTCGTTACGTATCACTATATAGATTTTTTAGCGGCAATAGCGAAAGCTTTAAACTCTAATGGTAGATCGGATCTCTTAAACACGTGCCCATACTTAGTGTTAAGAAGGTTAAAGACTATACGCTTAACTCCATTTCGTATAGGTCCAAATATTAGCAACCTACTACTAGACGCTTTGTTAATTTCGCTAGTACAGTATTAGAGGATTTTGCTGTATATTTTTTCGTTAATTATAAGTCCTTACTGCAGCTTTGGACCACTTATTTACAATAAGTTCTTATTAGTCGCAGTGGTTAAGTACCAACTAGATTCTAGATATGGCGCCGCCATTGTAGTTAGGGACCCTATATATTTATAAGTAGGTAAAAGCTTAATATAGAATAGTATAGAGTGACTTATAAAGACAGTAGAGCGGATAATATATTAGATAATTAGCAATAATATAACAAGATAATCCTAACAGTTATAATAAGAAGGTATGCTAATAGTGTTAACTTAAGATAATAGCGGATGCTAACAAGAGTAATTTAAGAGCGATATAAGAAATAGAACAGAATGCAAGTCTTAATATAAGAAGTAGGATGAGATGCAAGCTTTAATATAGGCAGTAGAACAAAATATAAGACTTAGAGTAAGAAACGGAACAAAAGGTGCGTAGTAAGATAAGATGTAAGATTTACGCTACTAACTAAGTAAATAACAATAAGAGAGCTAATAATTTTATTCTTCGTGTTGTAACTAGTCAGTGAAGCAGCTTTAAAAAGGTAGGGAAATAAGTTTGGGACAATCTAAGACATTAAAAAATGTCCAAAATTATATAAAAAAGTAAAATATAATATGGCATTTTATTCTATAAGTGTAAGGTAAGGCAAAATGCATAGTAGAGAGAGGTAGGGGGATAATCTAAGACATTATGAAAGGTCTAAGATTATATAAAAAAAAGTAAAATATAATATGGTATTTTATCCCACAAGCGCAAGATAAGGTAAAGTGCATGGTAGAGAGAGGTAGGGGGATAATCTAAGACATTATAAAAAGTCTAAGATTGTATGAAATAAAGTGAAATATAATATAGTATTTTATCCTATAAGCGCAAGATAAGGCTTTAGGATACCCTTTCACCCAAAGTACAACCTATTTTTAAGCTATATCACTAATAAAGCAACTTTTTTTTAGGTAAGCTGTTACGTTTACTGCATAGGTAACCCAAAACTAGTATCCTAGATCCCACTTATAGCTACTACGCCTTATATTAAAGATATTCGCTAGACTCATTTGTATATAGGTCCTATAGTCCAAATTGCATATTAAGCTATCTATAACATAGCTATTATTACTCTAGCCCTGTGATACCGTACTTTTATTTATGCGCCTTTTTCTTCTATTTCCTGCCATTATCCGCTTAATCTTTTAAACTTCTATAGCCGCCTAAACCAATACCATAGCCTCTTTGTCTTTAAAAACACAACTACGTCAAGCTTGGCTCAGCCTCAATTTCTCTTTAAAAATACGGCTATATTAAGCTTGCCTTAGCCTTAATTTCTCTAAATACACACTGCCTAGAAATATATCCCGCCTTACACAACTACTATAAGCTCTACCTATAATATAGCGTCTAGTGCCCTAGCGCGAAGCAGGCTCTCTTAAAAGCCGCATTATAATGCCTTCTAGAGACTAAACACCTAAAGCTTCTTTAGCCGCTGCAAATAAGGGAGATGCTAATATATAGATTAACGGTGGTATACCGGGTGGAGATAGCCCTAATCTTCGCGAGCTAGGGTGGGATATTAAGGTCAAGCTGGCCGATCTATAGACTAACCTAAATAACCCGTTCTTTTCTGCTAAATCATTTAAAGAGCTCCAACTGTATTTTAGCTCTCCGTACCCTAGTAGTATATGGGCTTATACTAACATATCTGTTTAACAGGAAACCAGAGGTGTTAAAAGGAATTCTAGAAATAAACTTTCGAAAGCCGTTAAAGACAAGTAGTTAGCCTACAAGACACGGGTTTTCTATTTAGTTACTTTACGGGCTTTAAATCATCTATATTGTTGCCGATACCCATTATCCGGCCTAACCCTTTAGCATTACCCTAATGACGAATATAAGACTTCTGGGCGGTAGCTTAAGTTAGACATTAGTTAGAACTCTATATACCTAAGACCGGATATTATAGTTTTAAGTGCTAACTTATTTAGTTATCTTAACTTAACTAGCACTACCCTTAATCCTCCCTTTTTTCTTGCTACGGCTTATATAGAAATAACGGAATTGTAGGTCCGGATAGCTAACATTATCGGGCTCTATAACATTAGTGGTAAATAATATCTTCGCTATAGCTATAGTCCTATAGCCATCGCCTAAGAATACTGTATATTATTGTTTAGACGGATAAAGGTTTTTTAGGTACCATTAAGTCTTTGGTTTATAGTTCGGCTGCTTTAAACTCTTTTAAGTCCTTAAACTCGGTGTTAAGCTCGGTATTAAGCTAGTTACACTTACACTTTAGCGTCTAGTTTAATTGCCTTAGACTCTTAAGTCCTTAAACTTGGTGTTAAGCTAGTTATACTTGCGCTTTAGCATAACTAGTTCTGGCAAGAAAATAAAAGGTATACTCTTAGCAGCTACAAAGCCAAGCCACTCAGATTAAATACCGGCAATTAACCGTTAGTACCACAACACGCACTCTTTACGCCTAAAAATAATACCACATTGTTTAATATATAATTAGCGATAATACAGCGGAGCTGTCTATAGTATTCTTATACCCCTAAGAGTTACGGCGGCCTTTACCAATACCTATAGTGCTATAAAAGGCGGCTGCCTAGCCACTAATACGTCTATAAAAAAACACGCAAAGAGAGATATAATACTTGCACGTTTATTGCGGCCCGACTACTTACAATTCGCGATTAATTCTACCACTTTAACTAGTTAGATAACGCGCAATCGCAACTAGATAGTATAAACACGGATACTAATAAGTACGCTCCGGTGGCGGTAGAATACGAGCAAAATGCCCACCCGGTACCTCTATGCGGTATACCACATTAAAAAAGCGTCCTATCGTTATTATTATCACTTAGAGTAGAGATATTTAAAGTAACTAAGAATATAAAGGCGGGTGAACTAATTTTGTACAAGACCGATAATAATATATAGTAAGTTAACTAGACAATTTTAGATATTACTATATAATAATATAACAATAGCCAAAGTATACTATATAATCCTTTTTATTTAGAGTTTAATTACGCCTTTTTAATATAGCTACACCGCATTCGCTATATAAAGGGAGACGTTAACGCACTGCTTAAAGACACCCGCCTTAGCCCACTTTATAGCCTACTTAGCTTCTAATCTACAAATTAATAGGAGGAACTAATTACCGCTATTCTATTTAGCATATAAGACGAACAATAGCTCTAATTAGAGTATAAGGTGGAATTAAACATTAAAGGCTCTAAGTAGAGGAAATATTATATTCTTTACTAGGATATTATAAATATAATTGCCTTTCTAATTGGCTATTAACCCTTCAAAGATGCACTAGCATATGCACTAAAGAGACTCTATAATGCTAACAACCACTGAGTTTACAACGAGCTATATAGCGGTAACTAGTGGTGGGAGACATAAGGCAAGGTTCCTAGCGGTGCTATAGTAGTTCCTATACTTATAGCAGTCGATAAGACTTAGCTAACAATATACTATGGCAACAAATCGGCCTGGCCGGTATATCTTACTATTAGTAATCTTAACCAACAAGTTTAACACCAACAGACATCCCCCGCAAATATTCTTGTTAGTTTTATGCCAGTTATTAAAGAAAAGGATAATAATATAAAAAGTAAAGTATATTATAAGGCGATGAGAACTATACTTAAACGTAAGTCCTGCTTTAGTATTCTAACGCTATATTCCATAAACTAAAATATAATAGCAATTAAGCATCTTGCAGAAAGCGGTATAGACCTTCGATATACGGATAATTTTATGCGATAATGTTATCCAATTATATATGGAATAATGGCAGACTATAAAGAATAAGTGCTGCTCATAGGTATTAAAAGCCAATAGCACTACACTATGTGCTAGGTCCCCCCTTTAAAGCGTAAGAACTTAACTAAGAAATAATACCCGCTACGCACCTATAAGGAGACAAGAAGACAGATTAAACGCTAGCAACTAGAGAACATTCTTCCATCCTTAGATAACTGGGTACACCCAGTAGAATGTTTTATATGGCACCATCGCCTATTTAACATCTATAAGGGCATAATAGTAGATGTTCTATATTAGCTTCTAAAGGGTATCGTTATATAACTTATTAAATAGGTACGGAAACTAGTAGGTAATGTCGTCCAGCTAAAAAGAAAGAGAAGAGGGATAAAGACAATTATAACAAATATATCTGCGGAGGCTTAGCTTAATTAGCGTTTTAGATAAGTCCTAGCTTTTATAGGGCTAAAACGGTTTAATAATCTATTATTTAGTAAAGTTACTTAATAGACAGGTAATAAACAAAAAGCTATAGTTCGTTAACTTGTCGCTGTGCTAGCCCCACTACTGTCGTCTAGGGAACTATATGCTATGCATTTTATAAGAGCCGTATACGACTTCGTTATTATAGCTTAGTATCGCACCTATAATAAGGAGACACTATAATATATGCACCACGCCCTATATTAAATTAATATGCTTAAAGGCGTGTTTTAAAGTTTCCGTCTAAAGGCAAAGGATTCTAATATGGGCCATTTTAATATACCAAAATTCCATGCCCTTGTATATTTTAAGGAAAATATCCGCCTATATAGATGCGCAGATAGATACTGCACTGGCGTAAATAGCGAAGCTGGACACCATTACATTATTAAGGCGTTTTATAACTTAACAAATAAACGGGATTTGCTATCTTAAATCTACTCTTATAATTTAAGATGGGTAGCAGTACTAGCAATGGAAGACGAAATAGCTTTTATGAATAGTAATTCTGTACTACAGTCTTCCCAGCGTCTAGAGGTATAGGTTACTTAACCAATATAGCATTTAGCAGTTGTAAAGCTTTAGTGGCCTTTAGAAGATATAGATGGGGCAACAGATCTTGTCTAGAGGCGTCTTAGGTTAAAGACGTGGCTTTATATATTTTATATGGCAAACTATTATAAAATTCTAGGGTTTTTAGACGGCATTATGGTATTTATCCAAGAGTGTAGGCGAAAACTATAAGGCGAACGTGCCTAGAACTCCAATATGGACCGGAAAGAGAAGGATCCTTTATAGGTTAAGCGCCTGCTTATTAAAATATATCTATTTATTCGCTATTAGAAACAAGACGGAAAAAATGCAACTAACCTTGAGGCCCAAATTAGTGAGGTAGTACGTTGCGCACCAGATTGGCAATATTTTAACTAGTGGAGGCGTAATTACGTATAGGTCTAAGAGTATATAGATAACAACGACCGTATTAGAAAGGGCCGCATACCGTTAGGTAGAAGACTTATGGGCCAGCTTTAGCTAATTGTTACTATTCTAGATATTAAAAGGTTAGATAAGTATGGTGTATACGTGCAGTATACTGGAGCTATGGTAGAGCTGCTTTAGCTATTAAATTATGGACTACCGCATCCAACACACGGCATGGTTGAGGTAAAAAGGTAGCCGCGCTCGAGCGTAAATACTAGGCAAGTACTTGGAGGTGGTCGCTTTTATTTAATGCTATCTATTTTACGAAGCGCGCATATTGTTCTAGCCGCTACTTCTTATCTAGATTTGTACTATATTAATAATTATATTAATTGGGACCAATACAATACTCTATACTTAGACAACTTTCTTAAAGAAGGAACCCGCATTACGTTATTATATAGAAGCCAGGACAAATAGCAAAAGCAGCTAAGCTAGTATAGAACCTATATAAGACTATATGGGACTATATAAGATTGTATAAGATTATATAAGATTATATAAGATTATATAAGATTGTATAAAATTATTTTAATCCTAATATATATTATAAGCTAGCATACTATAGGCTAAGAAAATAGTAAAAATTCATTTGCGCAATTGGCATATAACTTTAAAATAATATATTACATTACCTTAATTGCATGTTAAAGAATGTGCAGTTAGCTTTTAAAGTTGTTAAGTTGGTTAACTGCGTGTTATTTAAATTTTAAGTTAGTTAATTATATGTCAAGGAATGTGCAGTTAGCTTTTAAAGTTGTTAAGTAGGTCAACTGCGTGTTATTTAACTTTTAAATATATTAAGTTGGTCAATTACGTATTAAGTTGGTTAAGTTACATGTCAAGTTAGTTAATTGCGTGTTAAGTTGGTTAAGTTGCATATTAAGTTAGTCAATTACGTGTTAAGTTGGTTAATTGCGTGTCGAGTTAGTCAAATTGCATGTTAATTACGCGAAACGCGAAAAACAAAGTCTACTTAAATCTTATCCTGCGAATATTTTCCCGATGTATATAGAAGTAGCTTATACTAATTATCTTACTAATAGTTTAAATATATTTATAGGTAAGACTTTAGTTCCTAGTTCCTAGTTCTATTTATCCGTCTATCTATAGATAAAAAGCTATACTATAATGGTGGTCTATCTTTAAATAGAAGTATAGGTCTGATTAGTATTGGCTTATAAAGACGCTGCCCCTATTAGTAATAATGGAGTGTGGCTAATCTACTTTAAGAAAGTATTTCTCCTTAATTAGGTTGGCGAGCGCTTATACGTTAATTGTTTTATTAACAAGAAGGTATTAGACGTACTTTAAAAACCTATTAATAAGTATAAGGACTAAATTATATATTCGTCCTTAGCCATCTTTAGATAGCGGGAGATCCGTAATAAAGTTTATGGCGTAATATTACTATAGCTTACTAGTAGGGGGAACTAATTTAAGTAAACCCTATAGCTTATACCTGTGGATCTTATATACTTAATACTATAGTGGTGTGATTTGGCCCCCTAGATTGGGCGTAGCTTCAGGAGAGCCTAGGCCTTCTATAGTTATATAGGTCGGTCTAGAGCCCTTAGAGTCTTTAACAACTTAGGCGACACTAATAGATATACAACTTTCCTTAAATACATTCTTTTCTTTCTCTTCTTGCTGCTTAATTCTAACTAATTATAACTAACCGACAGACTAACCGACCGACTGATAGATAGCACTAAGACTTTCCTATCTTAGAGAGGTCGTACCCTCCTATATATTTTATGGCATTCCATATAGGGATGACGGCAAGCTCTTTAGATTAGAAGTCTGGTGCTCTATATATAGGAGACGCATAGGAACAATCTAGAACTGCGATAGAATAACTAAGACAAAGAAGCACGGGCATATTAGCGACCTATGCGCAGCCACCGCCATAAAGAATAAACTAACGACACTTACTAAGCTCTCTATGCAGGAATAGTAGTTAGTAAGCAGCGATAAGGAGGCGGGTACGTAGTATAGTAAAACGAAGGATAAAAGGAAGGACTATGGCACACCAGGAATAGTAGAGAAAAATCTTTTATATTTTATTTACTATATTTGCAACAGTTTATACTATTATTTTCACATTTATCGGAGCTACCTTTAAATTTATAATAATGGCGACAGTACCAGTAAAGGGATTATTAGGAATATTAGGCCCATTCTATAATAACGGTAAGGGCGCTAGAAAGAAAGAGGAAAGTAAGCAGCCTATTAAACCGCGAGACTCTCCTAAACCAGGGCATGCGATACTAACCCTAACTCCCGTAATATTAGGGACTGATAACCCTTAATAGATAGAGGATAAGGGTTACGAGGTTTACCTACCTGTCCCTAAAGAAACTATAGACCCGCCACCTCCTACTAAACTATTAATGGAATGAGATAAGGTATATATTATAGCCCAGCCTATACCGGCTCCGGGAACCCCTAGGACCCCTTACTTTATAGGATAAAACATATCGCAATTTATCGAGTAGTATAAGCAGCTATGCATCCGGCACTATATTATGGATAATAAAAAGTATTAAGGACTTCCGGAGTATTGTAACTATTAGATAGGGGTATAGATTTAAAGTCTGCCTAAGTTTGCTATTAGTAACTAGATGGAACTTATAGGAAAACTTAGAATAAACTACTAAGGAAGTAACTACTTTCGACAAGTTAAAACAGTAGAATTCTTAGAAGCCTATATACTGTAGTATAGGAATAATCCACCTAGCAGTATACGCGAATACTATAGGCAGTTTACGTTAATCTCCTAGAAGGTTACTAAGGCTAGTAATTTGGAAAACTGTAAATAAGGGTACTGGTTCGCAAGAGGACTCCCATTTAAATACTAAAGATATATAATAACTAAAACAGGAGCCAACCCTAATAGGTAAGAGTCTTTTAACTTCTACCTGCTAAAGAGAGCTATAGAAGATAGGCTTAATTCATATAAAGGCGCCGATTAGTTATTAATAATAAATCCTAAGAAACAAGGCCTTTGTTAGCTAGTTAGACAATTCTATAATTAGCAACTAGCTATAATAAACTAAAGAGATACTGTCCTTTAACTACCTGTAGTCTTTTAGCTAAGCAAGTTAGCAAATACCTATTAAACAACTTAGGAAACAGACCCTAAACTAAAGAAACTTACTAATTAACTCCGGAAGCTTAATCTTAGAATAGTTAAATTGGTAGGCGTTATATTTTTAATACCGTTCCTAAATAGGATTTGCTAAGATCTAATACGGTATATATAGCTCCTAAATAGGGCGTTAATGCGTTAAGAATAAATGGACCCGCGACTAGCACTAGGTAATAATAGACCACAGCCGCCCTATAAGGGAGCGCTATAAGAACAATATAAGCTAGGCCTAGGAAGGTATAGAGGGCCAGGGAACTTTAGCGTATACTAGATATAAAATCAGACATATTATAGATATAGGGGTGCCTACTATTTTATTAATTAATGTCCAGAGCTCTAAGAGTTAGTTTGTTATAGTTTCCTATATATAAACAAAAATAACTAAATATATACTGGAATATATAAGCGCCTAGGAAATATAATTCTATATTTACTAAGTGATAATTAGATCTAGTTTCTTAAAGACTAGCTAAGGTAGAACGTAAATATTAATCCTAATACGCTAACGATAGGTGTCTAACTAAAGGCAGCTTCCGTAGAGCTTATAGAGGGTAGTAACGCTAAAAGTAAAGAGAAACTTAGTAAGTCCTAGGAAGATATATACCAAGTAGAGTTAATATACGTTAATTTAGTAGGGGCCACAACCTAGTTGTAGCCTACGCCACGGGTATATAATCTTAGGAGACCGTAAGGGAAAGTAAGGGTAATAAAATAGCCTTTAAAACCATCTGGTCCGCGGCCGGCAACGGTTTAAAATATATAACTAGGAGGACATATCTAAATCGCACTACGGCCCCAGTAGTAGGCTCCTCTACCACCGTTAAGTAGTGACGAGGTTAATAAAATAAACTACACTAAACAGCTAAGCTAGACGGAGTAAATAAAGGATATAACGATAATAGCTAAAGCATTACAACTAAAGCTAGTTAGGATAATAGATATACTAAAAGGAAACGTCCCGAGCCTAACAGTAATGGCGGACAAGATCTTATTAAAAACCATTAAAGTTACTATTGGTAACTGCCTTGTATATATACCTAAAGTTATAAAGCTATTCTTTAAGCCTCTCCCGCTACCTCTTATAAAGCCTTACTAATAGAAGTAAGAGGACGTTAAGGCATCTATATCGTTAGCACACCTAACGTTCCATGTTAATTAAGCCGGTTTAATAACTGCCGAAGTAGACTAGATTAAATAAGAAGTAGGATTTATCCAGTTTTAAAGGTAATGCCTAAAGGTAGAAGCGTAGATAGGAGACGGAAGGGCTAAATACTTAATTAACTCTAAAGCTGAGCTTAACCTTATTAAGGAAAGCGTAGCCCTATGGCACGGCCTACTAATATTAAGTCTACCTTTATAGTTATAAGGCGCGCGTCTAACGTCTATAAATAGAACCTAGTCTAAGTTCATTAGGCTAGTATATACGGTCCCTATAGTAATAGGTAACGTCTTAATATCTATAACGTTTATTACTATAGGGGAAATGTTACATAAGGTAATACTTAGTAAGCTATAGTTAGTAAGGGCTAGACTAGTAACAAAACGAACTATAATAGGCTAGGTATCTTACATTATTTAATTAAAAGATGGTAGGGTCGAAATGAGGTTCTTAACGTCCTATAAGGATGCGATATTCTTTAAGCTAGATAAAGGTATTAGTATAGATAACAGTTCGGGAAACGTATAACCGGTATAACCGCTAGGATTATATCCGGGGTTACTTATAACCCAGCGTATTAGGATAAAAAGGACGTTAAAAATAAAGAAAAGGGAAATAAGGTACGGCTCTAATACGGACGTTTACCGTTTTAGATATCCACTAGATAGAGCTATTAGTAAAAAGAGGAACATAATATTAGATGGAGAGAGCTTAACAGTAAAATATTAAAGGAAGTCCTAAAGAAACACTTAAGGAAGAATTAGAAGCTAGTATTTAAAGTAAAGGCTAAGTCCCTTATATATTAAATATTAAAAACAACGGATCTATTTATAATATAAATGGAAAGCTATTAGAGTAAGGCCTAACTAAACGCCATAAATATAGCAACTGCGTATAAACGGAAGGTAGATAAAGTTTACCTAGTTAATTTATCGGCACCAGATAAAACAGTTATGGGAGGTATAATAGAATAGCAAGAGGTGGCCTTGTGTTAATAGAGGGCGTCTATTTAAGGATTGCCTCTTAGTCTATATAATTATTTTCTTAAGCCGCGATATACTAAGCTAGCCTACGGTGTATAACTAAAGCTAGAACGATTAGAGCGTATAATTATAAGAGATATTTAGCCAAGAGAACGAGAGATCCTTAAGGCCATGTTGTTTAACTAAGAAGAGGCTCTAGTATAGGAGTTCTCTAAGATAGGTCGCGTTAGCAGAGATGTAACTCTACCACTAAAGATTAAAACCGTGCCGTATAAAGTATGGCAAGTACCGAACTTTTTAGTACCTAGGGCCCTATAAGGAGAAGTAATAAATATATTACGAGAACGACTAGCTTAAGGGACTTTAGAATATTACGAAAGCCTATATAAAAATCCATAGTTTCTTATAAGCAAGAAGGAACGTAATAAGTACTAACTAATTAATGTAGTGATAAATATTAACTAAGTAACTGTTAGGGACGTAAATCTACCGCTATATGCCGACAAGTTTTCCGAGGAGTTTGTAGGGTATAAGGTTATATCTCTAGTAGACTTTTTCTCTGGCTATAACTAATTAGAGCTTAATATAGAAAGCAGGAACCTAACGGCCTTTATAACGCCTTTAAGACTTTTATAATAAACAATGGTGCCTATAAAAGGTATAAATTCGGTAGCCTAGTTTATAAGGACAATTACTAAGATCCTAGAACGATATATCCTATACTATACCTTACCGTTTCTAGATAATATTATAGTAAAAGGCCCACAGACGGTGTATAATAGAGAAGAGGGTCTTTTAGGCGTGTGTAGATATATTCTAGAATACATTATATGGCTAGATAGAGTACTTATAGATTTAGAACGAGCTAGGTATACAATCTTAGGCGTAAAGTCTTACTTCTATAAATATAAGATTATAGTGGTTAGTTACCGCTATAATAGAAAGGGATAATATCTGGAAGAGTTAAAGGTTACAAAGATTATTTACTAGAGAGACTGTAAAGACGTTACGTCCGCCTAAGCATTCCTAGGAGTTGTTATATATTACTAAATATGGGTAAAAGACTTCGCAATTAAGGCAGAGCCAATCTTCTAACTGCTATAAGTTAATGTTCCGTTTATATAGGGCATAGAGCAAATTACCGCTATAAAGACTCTAAAGTATATAATTACTACCGTACCCGCATTAGTTTAATTAGATTATAGTAAAGGGGCTAGGTTAATTATTCTTGCTGTTAACGGATGCAAGAATAGATAGGGATGCGGCCTTATACAGTTAGACATAAGGTTATCACCACCCGTGTTAATATAAGAGCGGTATCTGGTCTTAAGCGGAGCAGAAATATAACTTAGGAAAGCTTAAGTATCGGGCATTGCTATATACGTTAAAGAAGTATCGCGTATACTTATACGGCGTTCGCTTTATAGTTAAGACGGATATAAATACCTTAGTCGCATAACTAAATTATACTGCTACTAATTTACCCGGAGCCTTAATAATAAGATAGCTAGCATAGATTTAGCTATAGGACTTTAATATTAAATATGTGCTAGGGAAGAAGAATAGCCTAGCTAATAGACTTTTGTAACGGCTGCCTAATAGTAAACAACCTAATAAGCCAACTGAGTATATTAAAGAGTTTATTAACTATAAGCTAAGTACCTTAGAATATATAGCTAGTCCTTTTAAAATAGAAGCAGGCCTACTATTAGAAGACTTATATTTAGAGGAATCTTAGAGAATTATAAAATGGCTAGTAACCTTACAGCGTCTAGAAGAGATAAATACTAAGGAGTTTAAAAGGTTTAAACGATATACGCTAAAGTTCCTAGTGCGTAATTAACAGCTCTTCCGCTAATAGTTAAAAAATATACTAATGCAAAGGGTAGTTAATAACAAGGACGCTTAGTAGGAGATTATTAAAAGCCTTTATAATTAAAGCGGATATCGCGGATAAGAGGGAACGTATTAAAGGGTCTTAAATTAATATTAGTGGCTAGGGCTATAGGATTAGATATTATAGTATATTAAGTCGTATCTATAATGCTAGGAGCAATAGCTAGGATAGGAAGAAGAAGTAATATACCCTATATAGGAGTCTACCTTATGGTAATAAGTAGTAGTAGATATTACGTTTATGCCTCTAAGCCGTCTTAGATTCCGGTACCTAGCTATTACTTAAGAATATATATCTAAATAGGTAGAAGCTCGGGCCCTTTAAAATAAGGATATAAAAAGTATAGCGAAGTTCCTCTATAAAGATATTATCTGCCAATGGGGGGCATTTAGACAGCTCTCTATAGATAGTAAAGGAGAGAATACTAACGTTACTACTGCGCTCGCGGAGCTCTATAATATTAAGAGGGTTATAGCTTCCGCTTATTACGCTTAGGCGTAAGGCTTTATAGAGTAAGGCCACAAACCTATAATAGACGCTTTAGCGAAGATGGATGGCTTATAGCTAGATAATCTTTATACCGTTTTATAGACAGATAGAATAACTATTAAGCGGTCTACGGGAATAATACTAGCGAGAGTTATATACGGGTATAAGCATATCCTTTTTATTAAACTCTGTATACCTACCTAGTAAACGCTGCCTTAGTAAACGGTCCGGACTACTATAAAGCTGCTAGCACTTTATGTAAAATAGTTTAACTAAAGAGACGCGGATATGCGAGAGGCTGTCGCATGTATAAGACGACTAAGGGTAATAAATAAGGAGTATTTCGACGACACCCATCGCATTTACTAGGACGGATTTAAGGTTGGAGATATAGTTATACTTTATAATATATAGCTTAAATAAGATTATTTTAGCAGTTATAAGTTAGATCTAAAATGGCTAGGCCTATTCCGTGTACGTAAGAGTTACCCTTATAAAGGATAGTACTTAATTAAGGATTTTAACGGCACGCCGTTCCGCGATTAAACTCTAGGGAATAGATTAAAGAAGTTTTATTAATAATAGATGTCTAAGGTTTACTAAGAGGACTAGCTTAACCAGTTAGGCGGAACTATACTATAAGAAATAATAGCAGAGCCGGAACCTAAGGAAGATGCTATATAAAATCCACCAGTATTATAACGCCGCGTAGTTTAAGAAGTGCGCGTTTTAGAAAGATCGTTTAATAGAACTAAGTATAAAATATTTAACTAGGGGACAGTTAAGTTCTAAGGTGGGGGAGGGGATATAAATAATAGCCGTGCAATCTGCCCGTTTATTTACCGTATTTCCTAAAGCTCTTTCTATTACGCTTTCTTATTTACTTTTTTAGTTATAAGAATCTAATACGTATTAATAGTAAGGTAAAAACAGAAGAATATTTGCGCACAGCTATCTAGTATTATTTACTGCAAAGATGTTAGTTTCGCTTACCGCCTCTACCGAGCTAATAGCAATTTTTTATCCTGGGGATAGAAAATTATAATTAGTCTATTTAACGATTAGAGCTAGTAGAACTCCACACTACTACCTAGATTTAGTAAACTATTTAGATTAGAAAACCCTATTTAAAACTTCACCTTTTTACCCTTAATAAACCTTAAACACAGCTGTAATTAGTTAAAGTTATAAATTAAACAGAATTAATAATAGTATATTTATTATGTCTTTATCTAGTAGACCTTTAGTACTATAAAAAGGAGCTAAACAATAGATTAGTAATGTCCTTGCAGAAGTTAGAGGCTTTGTAGTTAATTAGCGTCAGGTAGTACTCCTCTAAATCTATAATAAGATTCTGCTCTCTTGAGAAAACTACGCAGATGCTGCTAGTATAGTAGTTAATTTCGTTAACTAGGATAACGGGCTATAAGCATCTTTAGGAAGGGACGCGTTCTTATTAATCTTTAAGGACATCTCTAATATTAGTAAGATAGCAAAAGATTAAAGAAATTAGTATAATAAAGCTAAAAAAAACTATCTAAAAGTCCTAGGGACAAGGTATTCTTAACGGTCCACTTAAATATATAATCTCCTACTACTTCCTTTCTACCGCCTAAAAGCTTACCGTCTACCCACTTTATAAAGTAACAGCACGAGTTAATAAGGCCCTAATTAATAGGCTTAAATATCTAGGACGCGGCATTAAAAACACTACTTAACTATAGCCGACCGATTTTGCGCTCGCGCTAAAGATGCTAGGAAGGGCGGTATTAGACTAGGTGGTAAATAATTATAGCTTAAAAAGACACTTAACTAGTTTCCTTATTCCAAATAAGGACCTACCGCTAAGAAGTAGGAGACTAACTACTATAGGACTAGAGGTTACTAATGTCGGAATTAGATAAACAGGAGAGAGCTTAGCTTTTATACTATAAATATATTTACGACATGCTTCTAATATAATAAATCCCTTAGCTTTTTAGCCATTAACACCTGTTTAAGGAGGAGGCGTTAGTATTATGCTAAGCCCGTCCTAATAAGGATTACCTATATTAGTTAACTCGCTATTATTATCTATAAATGAGAGTATTCTTGCAGCTAAAACGCCTATTAGCTCGCCCCCACGGCTGCCAGTATCTTTATTAAGGAGGAATTTAAGAAAAGGGCTAATAATTACTTACCCGGAAGTAGAAGGGCTAGGGGTGGTATTAATATTTAATAAAAATATTATTAAGCCGGGAGATAATAAGGAGTATATTAAGGAGGCTGTAGATGCTATGGCGGTACTCCGTATAAAATAAGGGTATAACTATAAGGATAACGTGCCTGCTTATTTTAAGGCGTCCCTAAACCAAACTACTAAAATTAAACTAACTAAGGTTATAAAGCTCTTGCGTAATTAGTATAAGGCAGCTGGTTTTAATCTAGAGATATATAAGATCTGCTAGATATATACATAAGCCATAGGAGGACGTATAGGTTTAGCAATAAAGGGTCTAAACTATGCCGCACTGTATTATAGACTCCGTTTAATATATTACGCTTATAACTACCTTAGCACTATAAAGACCGATCCTACTACGTACTCTTAGTTTAGAAAAGCTTATAAACCTCTAGTTTTATCCAATTCCTTAGAACTATATAAGTTTATTTACAACTTAGTATTAAGGTTTTTATATAATAGAGAGGCTTTACTTAATTAGATAATATTACCGGAAGACTAAGAAGTATAGTAGCGAGAAGGATTTATAATTTTAAACGTGTTTAAATAGTGGTGGAATTCTAGTATCTTAGCAATAATTAATAAGGAAATATATATATACCGCCACTATTAGCGTCTAATTAATAGGCGGCTAAATTATAGCTGGTTAAAAACAATGGTTTATAGTCTCTACCAACAGCTAATAAGACAAAACCCTTAGTATTATCGTCTCTATTATACTCTTAGGCCTAACAGCTAGTGGCAACTTATTTTCTACCCTTATTATATAAAATTCGCGGTTAAAGGAGACTCTACAGCTTTCCGCCATATTAATATTAATATTCCCTTGCTTTTTAAAAAGTGGACATAGTACCGATATAATCTAAGGGAGCGTTTCTTTAGATAATAAGACTAAGAATAACTATATAATCATCCTACCCGGCATGCATTATTACTTAGAATTATAGTAGGCAGATCTTAAAGTATAAGGGTCAGCTAAGGGTAACGGATTTATATATAAAATCTCGGACCATAACTGGACTGCTAAGGATGTAGAGAAATATACGACCGACCAGGTAGCTTAGCTATATAAGAAAGGAGATATGCGTATAACTATGCCTTACCTTCCTTATAGAGCGAAAGGACCTTTAACTAGGACCCGGCAAACAATACTACTATAGTTTATTAGTATTTAGGACGATTATAATAACCTTAAGGTTACTAAAGGAGGTACTTAGGTAGAGTTGGCAGATGCGTACTAAGACTTAAGAGCGCCGCCCTATACGCCGTCTGGATATGCTAATCTCTATAGCGCAATTCTATATCGCTTCCCTACAGTAGTTAAGCTTATAGCTGCTAGCGCTCTATCTAATGCCTTTCTTAGTAAACAATAATAGGATTCTTTAGCAGTAATCTAAGATTGTAATCTTCTTCTTACTAGTAATAGGAACGAAGTCGCGAAATAGATGCATTCCTATCGTCTAAAGGCCGTTAAGAACTATAAGGATGCGTTTTAGCTTATGCATGTAACTAAAATAGAGCGCTTTAACAGCCGCTTATACTTCTATTGCGTTAATAATAGAATTGATCCTTTAACTATTATAGTAGATCTAAGTAGAGTACCCCCAATTGTTGTAGAAGGACAGAGTTATGTAAAGTTGCCTAAAGAATTATAGGACAGAACTAAGTAAGTAGAAGGACGCAAAAAAGCCATGTTATCCAAGAGCCGCTAGTCTGATATATCTTATACTGCTTAGCTAGGCGGACGAGAACGGTCTCGTTTAACCAGAACGGAGTCTCCTTATTTACTATCTTAGGTTTATAGTAAAGGCAAAGAACGCATATAATTACCTACCGCGCCTTCGTTTTGAAGATAAGGAGTTTTAGAGTTTTAGAAGTCGTTAGGGGACAATAACTTAGGTAGGGGAGGTATATAGTGGTGTAATTTAGCCCCCTAGATTTAACATCTAGATTAGGCGTAGCTTTAGGAGAACCTAGGCCTTCTATAGTTATATAGGTCGGTCTGGAGCCCTTAGAGTCTTTAATAACTTAGGCAACACTAACAGACACATAACTTTCCTTAAATATACTCTTTTCTTTCTCTTTTTGCTGCTTAATTCTAACTAGTTGTGACCGACTGATAGACTGACCGACCGACTGACAGATAACACTAAGACTTTCCTATCTTAGAGAGGTCGTACCCTCCTATAATACTTCTTATAATAGCTAATATACTCCTTTACTTCCTAATTAAGCCTTAGCTAATAGTATTTACGCTAAAGTAATTTTACTGTCTTTACTTAACTATAGTGGCCGCCTAGAGGATTATTATAATTCTTTATAAGAATCTTCTGTTATAGATTTGCTTTTTATAGCACTTAAACCTTACTACTTTTATAGAGTAGGCCTATTGGGTCTAGTTCCTAATAGTGGCGCCTAGTAGCTTTTTTTCTATTACGTTTCCGGTCTATTTCCGTATTAAGGATAGTATAAAAAGCGTCCCTCTATTACACCTTATAGATAAGATCTATTAACCTTTTAGATAGTTTTTAGGTAAAAGCTATTTTATCCTATACTGCTCTAAGTATAAGACTAGATAGTACTATAGATCTTATAACTCTTTAATACGTGTATATTAGGAAGGCCGCTACAAGGTTAAAGTCCTTTAGTTATTATAGGGCTTTGAGTTCCAATTACTTTATGGCTTTACTATTAGTTTAAGGGGATAGCTTAGCAATTAGAGATAATATATTACTAGGTTTTAAGAATATATTAGGGATGTCATATCTAGGTATATTTAGACCCTTATTAGTAACGGACTGGGTATTAGCTAGAATGTTAATAGAAACTAATAGGGCTTATACCGCCTAAGACTTAGTATATAGAGCTATAGGTACTTAAGTATCCTATACCTAGAGCTTATTTTATAATATAGGGAATAAGATATCTATTATTTGTTTTCCTTCTCCCGTTTTAAAGCCTTTAGTATAGTCTAGCCGTTGTAACGGTTTATTAGTAGGGTTGTTTTCCCCTAGCTTATATTTAATCTTAAAATTAAATTATATAAGCTCCTTTGCCTATTTGGCTTATTAAGGTATAAGCTCTTTTATAGTTATAAAGTAGTATAAATTATAGTAATCCAAGAGTATATAAGTGGTATAGCTCGCGCACTTAAGGTAGTGTTGCTACTATTTAAAGTAGTTAACTATAGCTAGTAGTTCCTTATTGTAGGCATAATACCTAACTTTAAATCCCTAGAATTTTCTACTATAAAATACTATTAGTTTTAAATGGAGCTGGGTAGTATTTAGATGCCTATTAGGTTATAGTAGGATGCTAATAAGGGTAAAATTTAATATATTAGTGATTATTATTAATAGCTAATTTAGGTTAAAATGCCGCAGCAATAAAGCTTCTATAAACTTTGCGCGAAGTTCCTAAAAGGCTTTTTAACCCTTTTCGGGCTATAACCATGGCTTATACTATTTAGTTGGTCCTTTCTTAGTTTTCTTCCTTACCGCCTTTAAGCTTTTTGCTCCTTAGGTTAGGTCTTAGAAAGCTTCTATAATATAGTTAAATAGGTATTAGGCAATATCTAAGTAGTTATAGATAAAACGCCTATAGAAATTAGCAAAGCCTAGAAATACTTAAATATCCTAGTAGCTCTCTGGCTCTAGCTACTCCTAGATTATTTACACCCGTACTAGGTTTATAACTATATATATAGGCGTTATAATATAACCTAGGAACTCGACCTACTTAGTATTAAAGATATACTTTAACGCCTTAGCGTAGAGGCCCTGATTATCTAAACGTTCTAACACTTTGCGGATATGTTACTTATATTAATCCTTATCTTCTAAGTAGATTAAGATATTATCTAAATAGATAATATATATGCGGTTAACTAGTCCCCCTAAAGCTCTGTAATTATATAATTAAAATATTATAGGCGTATTGGCTAGCCCAAAAGGCATTACTAAATACTTAAAGTGGCCGTATTAGGTCTTAAAAGCGGTCTTTTACTTATCCCCTTCTTTAATACGGAGCTTATAATAAGCGTCTTATAGATTTAACTTTATAAAGATTTTCGCCCTAGATAGTTAATCTAGAATTTTACTAGCTAGTAGTAGTAGGTAACGGTTCTTAATTATAATCTTATTAAGACTTTAATAGTCTACGTATAGCCTTATAGTTCTATCTAGTTTTAGGACGAAGAGGATTAGTACGCCTATTAGCGATTTACTAGGCCGGATCTACCCCTTTTCCAGTAACCTATTAAGGTACTCCCGTAGGATCTTAAGCTCTTTACGCAAGAGGTTATAGATAGGAAGGTTTAGCGGTTATTTACCTTTTTTTATATTAATTATATAATCGTACTCCGGGTTCTACGGTAGGACTTTAGCTCTCCTACCTAAAAATACCCTTAGTAAGTCTCTTAGGCCTACTAGAATATTTAATAAATTGGGGTTACGTTTATCCTTTATAATATTATTAGGTAGGTTCTAGAGCTCCCTTAAAATACTTACGGGTAGCATTATACGCTATAGTGGTTGCTTATATATAGTTGCCACCGTATATTATACCGTTTTATATAATAACTAGTAAAGGGTAGAGAAATCCTTAACGTAGCGCTCAAGGTGCCGTAGTATACTCTTTATATATTGCTTAAGCTAGAGTAACCTATAACGGTTAAAGTATCTTATAAGATCCTTAAGATCGCCGCCTCCTTATAATATCTCCGCGACCTATCTAGTAGTTCCCTATAGAGTCTCTATTATAGAGGGGTTATTACCTATACTAGGCTTTATACCTATTTTGCTATTAAATAGGGGTTAGATCTAATACTCCTTTAGATATAAAGCGTATACTATTTCGCCTAGGGCTATATTCTTTAGGATATCCTTTAGGCTTATTAGTAATATACGCCCTTCCAAATCTTTATTATTCTACTATTTAAAGGCTCCTGTTTTAAAGTATATCTTAAGATCTACTTCTATAAGCTAAGGGTATCTAAGGATAAGGTTATAACCTATAAAGTTAGCCGCCTAGAAGGGTTGCGGGCTAACTACCTTAGTGCGGTTGTGTATGTTGGCTATTAATACTATAAGCTTATAAGTACTATATAGTTTAATCCAGTGCTTATCTAGGAAGCCTATAATAGGTTTCCGCTACCTTTACGATAGGATAAGTTTATACTCTTTTACTAAATTATATTATATAAGATTAATTTTAGCGCCGCTATTATATAGTGCTTAGAACTAACATACCTTACCTATAGAGAGTGTTATTTTTAGCTTAACAGTAATACGGAAAGTTTTTCCTTTTATATCTTGCCCTAGTTATAGCTAGGAGAGGTCCACAACTAGGGCTTTTTTTTTAGATTATTAGTGCGGTTATTACCCTACTTATTTTTCTAATAGGATCTACCTCTAGAGTTTTCTTTTAACTTCTTAAAGTGTTCTTATAAAGGTACCGGATAGGTATTAGGTTAACCTTAGAAGTCTTTCCTATTATTTAAGGCTCCTAACTTTAACCCTTTTAAAGTTCTTTTTAAGAACGGCTTTTTTAAAGGTTGGGTCTACCCTATATTACTACTAAAGTGCCCGCGCTTCTGGTAACCCCTTAGCTTTATATTAGAAGAGGTCTAATTCCTTACTATATCTTTAGCGTTTAAAACTACTCGTTTAAAATCCGTATATATAGTAATCCGTAATAGGGCTTCCACGCGCTTAATTTTAGCCTAGATAAACCCGATCTTCTCCTTTTTATAAATACTACCGTTCTTATTTTTAAAGGGCTCTAGATTTATCTGTTAAACATAAGTTTCTATAAAGTTTATAAACTAGTGGAAGTTATAGCGGTTAAGCTGTGTCCTATTCTAGAATAGCTCTGTATTATTATATTATATAATATACGGATCTTAAGTCCATTTCTTTAGGAAGGGTTACAGCTGTGGCTATATAGTAATTTGCTTTTTATTAAGCTAATTAAGTGCGATCTAGTTTAGTAATTAATCTTTAATCTTGCTAATAATCTAGCCTATATGCTCTTTAGTATTATCTTATATTATTAGCATTTTAAAGAAGTTATTTACCTTATAAACCTAATTATCTAACTGCTAGGCGTTGGGTTTATGGCGGAGTTCTAGACTATTAGAGGCCTTAGCTAATCGGTTTATATCCTTTTTCTATTTATAGTATAGATAACTCTTTAACTCTTCTATACCTCTTTAGGTAGGTATTAGGTAGCTTCTAAGAAGCCCTTAGCCTTAACTAAGTTATAAAAGAATTTACCTAGCTTAGATTAAACCCTACTAGATATAGATTTACCCCTAAAGGGTTCTAATATATTTATTAGTGGCTTCTAAGAGCCTTATAATAACTTCCTAATATTTGTCTTAAAGGAGATTAGTATAGGGCTCTTAACCTTTTAAACTTAGGCCTAGGGAAGCTCCTACTATAGAGGTAGTGTTAGTACTAGTAGCTAGTGTAGGCTTCCCAATAAGGCTTAGGTCTTAAGTTAGTAGTTAATTTAAATTATCTAAAGGGGTAGGCCCGCTTAGCTTATAAGCAGTCTATACATTACTACTGTGCTAATTATAGGCTGGTAGTCTTTTGGGAGAGTTCTAGTTGGTTCCCTAGTTAGACGCGTTAGTATATTCCTCTGGCATTTCTAGCTTAGGGGAAGATCTTAGAGTCGCCTCTAGCGCTTAATCTTTTAATTAGCTTAGGTAGGGCCAGAGGGATTCTAGCTACTTTTTAGTAGTATTATAACCGTTATAGAGGGTGTCTATATTTTCCTTAGCGTTGCCGGTAACTATAGGTGTGTAAGAGTCTTTAAGCTCCTAGAGTATCTGGGTATTAGGGCTTGTTTAGCCGTCTTGCCTAGAGGGTTATATTATCGCAATCTCTCGCTATTAGAGGGACCTTTCTATCTTACCGCGATGGCTTTCTATAAGGTGCCCGTGGAGTTTCCGTTTAGGTTATCGCGAGATTTTTTAAGGAAGGATGGTAGTTATAAATAAAAGATATAAATTAATAATCTGGTCCTTAAAGCCGACTACCCTTTTAAAAAAGAGTAGGAAGGATTTAAATATAAGGGGATCTTATAGACAGGGGGCTATAAGGACACGATTATAGAATAGGATAGATTAGTAAGAGAGACGAATCCTTAAGAAGGTAAGGCCTCTAGGATTATAGAGACTATATACTACGGGCATGTGCCTCTAGTACGTAACTGGTGACTATTTAAGGGGCGTCTGGGGGTTATCCTAAGGGCATCCTAAGGTGTCCGTAATAATATCCCTTATAACCACCCACTAAACAGGCTTAAATCCTTTTACTTTAAGTTAGAATATTATATATACTATCATTTCGGAAATATTAGTAACTCGTATCTCCTACTCTATTAAAACGATATACTCCCTATAACTTTACTAATATAGCTCTAATTTATATAAATAGTAGCTAATTTAATAGCTTTATTCTAGAGTTATAAAATAAAACTTTATTTTTAAAATATAAAGCTATATTAGTGAAGTTATAGGGGGTGTCTTACTAGAGCTATAGAAACTTAAATTAAGGCTTTATACTTAACTAATTTAAGCTACCCTATATAACGGCACCATTACAAAGTCTAGTTAGGGGTTCGCTTAAGGCTTGGCGTATATATATAGACGTATCCTTTCTACTACCTATAGCTCCTTAGCTTAATATCCGCGTTAATAAACTACTAATTATATAGTACTAATATTAAAAAATAAGCCCGCAACAATATTACGTAATAAGACTTGTATAAGAAATCTCTTAGCAGGAATCTAACCAATTAGATAACTTTAACCACCTATATAGAAAATAAGCAATATATAGAGTTTTAGCCCTATAATCTTAATTTAATAAGTTATAAGCCTAGGTTTGCGCCTAATAAGCTAAATCTAATTGCTTTATTATTAACGATAATTGCTATTATAATATTACTATATAGGCGTTAAAAAGCGGTTAAACGTTTAACTAACTTATAACGCTAAAAACTTATAATAAGCGGCTATATAGCTGCTAATAACGGACTCTATACTAAATATAATAAGAGAATTCTACTAAGGATAAGCCTAGTATAGTTTATAATTAAATAGCAGTACTAAAGGCTTAGGAGGACCTCTTATTTAGTAAATAACCTTATTATTATTAATAAATAAAATAATAGAGTTTTAGGAATAAAGCTATAATAACCGTATTAGTAATAGATTAGAAGAAGCTTATTTAAACTATCTATACCAGCTAAGAAATATATTAAATTAAAACCTATACTATATAAATACTCCTTATAAAGGAAATTATTTTAATAAGGCCTATAGACTACCTACTATAAACCACCTATAAGCCTCGCTAATATAAATAATAAATATACTGTCTAAGCCTCTATCTAAAAGCTTATTAGATAGAAAGACTAGCTAACATTTAATATTAATATATAAAATCACCTCTAATCTAAAAATATTAAGTAGGTTCTTAACAACCTACCACGGCCCCTTTTTATAATTAAGTTAATTAAAGAGAAATAGGTAGACTTAGGCTTTACTATTAAATAGCTAAAAATCAAGTTAGCTAACTTAGGAAAAGAATAGGAGAAATATAAGGAATAGCTAGCCTATATAGCTAGTTTTATTAACTAGAATATTTATAATATTTATAAGCCGTTTATATTAAACGCTAAATAGGCGCTTAAGAAATAGAAGGCCCTAAAAAAACGCTTTAAGGATCTTAATCTAGTAGCTATTATTAATATTATAGCTACCTTCTTTACTAAACGCGTTTAAGATTTTAAGAATATAGAGTTTATCTCCTATATTATATTAAACTTTAATCGCCTTATTAAAATAGACTAACCTATTAACTATAAAATTCTTACCTAAGCGGCCCTTTTATACGGAGTTAGCTCTACTAACTATACTTAATAAATAAATTAGATATAAAAAATACTAACTTATAAGCCTTAGATAATGAACTTATTATCTTTAATAGCGAGCTTAATTAAGAAGTTTCTACTATATTAGTAGCACGTTTAAATAATAGAATATCTATAAAAAGAAAGATTGTACTAGTAGGAATATATAAATACCCTAACTACGTAAAATATAATAGAACTATATATTCTAAAGAAGACTACTAGGAAAGAACCCTAGAAAATATACTATAAAGAATTGGTAATAGAATCCGTATAAGAAAGAAGTAGAAAACTAGGCTATCTATTTAGCTTAATAAACACTCTAATTAAGTTAAAAATAAAGTAAATTTATAACGTAAGCTTATAGCAGTAGTAGTATAGGCCTAACTAAGCAGGTACAACTTTATCTATAATACCGCCGTTATTATCTACTACTATAAGAATTGTGAACTTCTCTTTAACTATATTAATAAAAATACCTTATTAAATACAGTTAGTCCCTATAAAGCTTAATTAATAGGTAAAGAATCTATCTCTATATAAACTATATTACTTAATAAAAGTTACGGAAGTATGCTTACTCTATATAATGTTCTTTATATGCTATATTTACTAGTAAGCCTGCTATTTAAAAGCCAATTTAAGAAAATAGGCGTCTTCTTTAATAATAATAATAAGACTTATAAACTTAAATAGGATAATAAGGCAATAGGATACGCACCTAAAGTTTAATAACTCTACCTAATTTAGTAGTATAACTACTTATTAAAATTAATCCTCTAGATAATTAAAAACGATAAAATTCTACCTATTTAGTATTACCGATTTAGCCACCTTAACTATAGTAACCTTAAACGCTATCTAAGTAAACTTAGTATTAAGTTTAATAATATTAGTAATAAATACTATAAGCCCTACGCTTAATTTAAAGCTAAAAAGAGATATAATAGAACGCCTTAGGAATAAGCTATATAACCGTTTTAATTTATTTATATAGATCTAGTAGGACCTATTACTCCCATTAGCTTTAAAGGCAAAAGATACTTTTTTTTTACTAACAACTATATAAGGTTTACTATAATTTATACTATCTATATAAAGGATAAGTAGCTTAATACTCTATAAAGGTACTATAATTAGATTTACACTAAATTTAACCTTAAAATTATTAGAATTTATACCAACTATAGAGCAGAGCTCTATAGTAAGAAAGTAACTACCTAAATAGATAATCTAGGTATAGAATTTAAACCTACCGCCTTATATACTTAGAAAGAGAATAGAGTAGTAAAGTACTTATAGCGAACCTCTATTAAGATTACCCGTTTAATAATCCTTACTAGCAATATACTAGACTTTCTATAGCCTAATATACTCCTTATAGCTATATATATTAAAAATAGACGCCCTCTAAAAGCTCTTAATAGTATATTACCTTATAAAAAGCTTAAGGGTAAACCTCCCTTAGTATACTACCTAAGGGCTCTAAAATCTGCTATCTACTCTTTTATAGCCGAAAAAGATTACGTAAAATTAGCTAGGTTCGCTTTATAAGTAAAAAATGGTATTCTAATTAGCTATAACGGCAAAATAATCTATTATATTTAGCTACTAGATAAATAAAAAATTAAGCGGCTTAAAGACGTTAAAATCTATAAAGGTAATATTAGTTTAAAAACTACTACTATATTTATAAAAGAATCTGTTAACTCGTCTAATAAGTAAGGAAGGGAAGATACTACTACTTCTTAGCCAAAGCCTTTATTAAGAAAAAGATAATAAAGAATTAATTAAAAGGAAGGTTACAATAGCTTACCCTATAGGCTTAAGTCTTTACCTAAAAACCTTATTATAACCACTACTTAATTAGGCCGCTAGACGTTAAAAATTAACCTATTAAGTAACCCTACTACCTTTTTTATAAGCCTTATAGGTATAGACTAAAGCCTTAACTAATAGGCTAATAATATTAATAAGCTACTAAGTAACTAGGATAACGAAATAGGCAATAAACCAATAGCCCTTTTATCTACCTTTCCTCTATAATCTACACCTTAAAACCCTTATTTAAATAATCGCAACGCGGTTAATCCTATAGCTCTACTAGCTAGCTATACTTAATATACTAGGTTACTTAATCTTAAAATATTTATATCTACTACCTTAATTAATAAAGATAAGCCTTATATATATAACTAAGTAATTAACGGCCTAAATAGTAAAGAATAGATAAAAGTAATAATAGAGTAGGTAGGGTTTCTAATTAAGAACTAAACATAGAAACTTATTAACAATACCTCCCTTAAGCCTCCTTATAAGCCTCTTACTAGTAAATAGGTATTTAAAGTTAAAAAAGAAAAGAATAGTAAGGTCCTCCACTATAAGGCTAAATAAATTATTAAGGTATATCTATAGTAGTACGGTATTAATTATAACTAGACCTTTATTGCGGTAGTAAAACCTATAGCTTTTAGAGCTCTATTTACGATTACTGCCTATTATAATCTTAAAATTAAATAGATAGATATTAAAACCGCCTTTCTCTATAAACTAATTAATTAAAAACTCTATATTATTATACTAAAAGGCTATAAAAAAAGCCGGTGAAATCTGCTGCCTTAAAAAGGCCCTTTATAGACTAAAATAGTTACCTTAAATCTGGTATAAGACGCTCTTAAAGTTTTTACTAAAAAAAACTTAAACTTTACTATCTATACGTAGATTATAGTATATTCGCTACTAGTAAAGGATAAAAAGATTTAATTATTTCTACCTATATTAACGATATTAAGATTATCTATAAAAAATATAGCAGTAGTTAATTAGGTAAAAGTAGAGCTTAAAGCAGCCCTTTAAATAATAGATCTTAGGCTAATAAGCTTTTACTTAGGTATAATAGTTATAAAAAATTTAATAAAGAAGAAGATTATACTCTTATAGCGAGCCTACCTTATTAAAGCTCTTAAATATTTTAGATTATAAAAGGCTAATACCTTACCGGTATTTATAAAGCACTTAATTAAGCTTATAGCTAATTAAGAAACTATTAGTAAAGATAATATTAAAAGATACTAGAGTATAGTTAGTTTAGTTAAATTTCCTATAATAGAAATAAGGCCAGATATTACCTTTATAGTATTAATAGTAAGTCGTTTTGTCTATAATCCTACCTCTACCTATATAACGGCCGTAAGACTTATCCTTTAATACCTAGCCGGCTTATTTAATAGAGAAATTACCTATAGAGGTAATAAGAACCTAAATCTTATACTAATTAGCTTTAGTAACGCTAACTAGAAATAAAATAAAACTATAAAACGCTCTATATTAGGCTTTATATTTATATTAAATAAAGAACTAATTTTATAAAAATTAAAGCTATAAGCTATTATTTTACTATTAATATATTAATTAGAGTATATGGCTTTAACGGCTATAGTAAAAGTGGCTATATAGCTTTAACTTTAACTTACTAAACTAGGCGTATTAGATTAGAGCGAATAGTTTATTAAGATCTTAATTAAAACCAATAACTAAGCTATAAAGCGTTGGCTAAAAATCTAGTTTAGCATAGTTAAATAAAGTATATTAACATCTAGTTTTACTATATAAGAGATAAGATAAATAATAATAGGATTAACCTTATATATATTACTTTAATTAATATAGCGGCTAACGGCCTTACTAAGCCTTTTATAGGTCCTTAGTTCTACGCCCTTTCTTAAATACCTTTAGATGGTGCAGAAACTCGATTAACTATACTAGGCCTTAATAGGAAATTAGTATATAATTAGTAAATCCTTAAAGAGTATGCTAAATAACGCCTTAAGGCCTTAAAACAAGCGACAGAACTTAACCTTAATCTACTAACCTACTACTTAAACCTACTACCCAAATCTATATAAGGTGAAGATATAGATAGGGAGTCTAATAATAGAACAATAGGTATATTATATAGACAGAGACAAATTCTTAAGGAAAAAGGAGGAGTCTATATGCGAGGTAGGAAGGGTTTTCCCTAGGCATATATAGCGCACGTACCTTACGGGCGAGTCACCCCTAGGTTGCCTTAGGGTCGCCCATACCTTACGGCTATATAACTATCTACTTAGGTTTTACCTAACAATGCCCCCCCCCCTTTAAAAAGGGTTGTTCCCAATCTTTTATATACTTAAGCCTTAATAAAACCTTATAAAAAACCTTAGTAAGGAAAAAATTTAAAGGGGAAAGAGCGTCTTAATTTTGCGTATAGAGAGATAGGTAGTATACATACATAGCGCGAAGATGTTAAGGAACTTTAACTAGCGGTTAAAGTTGTTTAATTAGTTAAATTTACCTTACTAAAACTCCCCCATATTTAACTAAGCTAATAATAATTTTATATACCTAGTATAGAAAATCCTAATTAGTCCATTTAATAGGTAGAGCTAGTAGAGCTTAATACTGTCGCCTAAATTTAGTAGACTAAAAATATTCCAAAAGCTTACTTATATAGGTAGGTCGCTAGTACCTTATGGGTTAGTTATAGGTTATTCGCATATAGCCAGATTTATAGACGGTAAGGCTATATACCTATTAAATCCGCCACTAACCCTGCTTTAGCCTTACGCTATACCAGCGTAGCGCTATATATACTTTATAGGTAGGTTATAAGTTACTTATATACAGCTAGGTTTAGGACAATAAGGCTATATACCCATTAAATCCGCCGCTAACCTATGCTTTAGCCTTGCACGTTATCTATATAGTATATATATAGAATAATATAAGTTATTAGTATAGGTTATTACTAGCGGGTTACTAGTAGGTTATAAACCCTAGTTAAATGGACCCTAGTTATAAACGGGCCTATTCTCTAATATATAAATAATCTACTTAGCTAGCATAGAGTAACGGACTAGGTCTAAAAAGGGTGCTTTTTAAATTAAGCTTTATTACCAGTATACGCTATAGCCTTACCTATAAGTCACTAGCATTACTAGATTATATTAGAGTGTGGCTTACGTAGGATATTAATAAATTAAAACTTCACCCTGTATATACGCCGCAGTTCTTATAGTAATTATTGCTTATTCTTTAATCCCTTAGGATATCCTCTATTCCGCTTTAATATAGGTTATATTTTAATAGTAGCGCTTACTTTTTACCTGCGCTTTAGTTATAAGGCTAGGGTATTCTACTTACGGTACTCGTCTAGTAGTTATTAATAATTCTTAAGTTCTGTTTCGTATTTCTATTTATTATACTTATTTAGCTATCCTAGCTATTTAATAAGGTACTGCGGTTATCTAGCATAATTTTAGTAGGCAATAATTACTTTTACTTCTTCTCGGATGGTAACCGTCCAGGCGCGGACGGTCGGGGCGCCAGGCCCGAAACGGCCTAGTTTACACCGTCGTCGGCCGTGCAGATATGGCCTATGCGCGACCTCAAGAACATCAAAACCTCCACCACCAAAATGTAAACAATACTATCAACACCCTATATATATTAACACTATGGTAAGAAATAGGCTTTTAATAACGAGGACTTAATTCTACTAACTATATATCTAAACTAGCTAGCTAGTTTAAAGAAAAAAGCCCCCCCCTTAGCCTAGGCCTCTACTTAATTTCATACCTCTATATATTAATAATAATAACGAATATAGACGCCTAAATCTTCTATATAACGTTAATCTAGGCGATGCATATAGTATATTTAAGCTATTCTTTACTAATAAGCTACTTAATAAACTAGTAAACTTTACTAAGCTATATATAGAGCTGTATTTAACACTAGAGGATAAATAGCTA